>NC_061113.1:265273018-265438221 GCF_002878395.1 Capsicum annuum
TTTAGTATTGCATTTGAGTCCGACTAATTCTGAGGTGTGATGTGTAGGATCAATTCAGGAAAATTAACTTTCCTTTTTTTTTTCTTTGATTTCTAGCTCGATATTGACTGACTATCTTTATTTGAGTCCGACTAAGTCGGAGTTGTGACGTGTAGGATCAGTTCAAGAAAACTAACTTTCCTCTTTTTCTTTTTTTGATTCTAGCTTAATGCTTAGTATTGCATTTGAGTCCGACTAATTCTGAGGTGTGATGTGTAGTATCAATTCAGAAAAATTAACTTTCCTCTTCTTTTTTTTTTTTAATTTCTATTTTGATGTTTGATATTGCATTAGAGTCCGACTAATTCCGAGTTGTGATGTGTAGGATCAGTTCAAGAAAACTGGCTTTCCTTCTTTTTTCGGGGTGGGGGGTGGGGGGTGGGGATTCAGAAAAACTATTTTTTCATTTTTATTTTTGAATTTCTCATTTGAGGTTGGACTTATTAGAGTTAGACTAATTCTAATATGTATTGACAAAGGATATTTTTGTACCAAGGTTAAAACTTTCTATTTTTCTAATATTTGCTTCCTTTGGCCTTTTCAACTTTTATATTGGTATATATATAATTTCTTTACTAATTTGTGAAGTTGCTATAATTGGTTCAATTAATGTTTTGACAAATAACGTCCTATTTTGGCTAGAAAAAGCGTTTCCTTATTTCTCCTTTCTTAGGTATTATTTTTTTTCTTTAGTTCTTTAACACGTGGGTGAATTTATGTATTTTTTAGGGAAAAAGAAAACAAAATAGAGTAAAATCTTATAAAGTAAAAATAAATTAGTAATTATTATTACTTCATGAATATTGAGCAAAAAAAATAATCTCAATCCCATATGAGCTCGGTAAAAGAACTGACTGAATAATTGTCAAACATGTATTGGAGAGACAATTAATTTATTGACTGGTCAAAAATTAATTATAGTTTTTCTAATTTATTGTCACACTTTTACTGTAAATAATTAATTAGTATTTTTTTCTGCAAGTACTAAATTAATTTTACTACCATATTTATTATTCTTTGTAATCATCAGGACCAAAGGTACAAGCAACCGATGTATAAATGGAATTGTTTCCTTTGTTATTATTGTTTTTATTTTTATTTTATTATTATTATTATTTCCAAAGATACAAGACTCAGTGTCTCATACTTATGTTTGGATGTTCAACTAATTTGAATTTACATCATATAAAATCTATTGAAGCGAAAAATCAACTCTATTGAAATTCTTTTTATTCATAATACTCAATTTTAAAATTTAAATAGAAAGATTATATTCATTCTATTATAATCTTAGTGATTCTCACAACATATAACAATTATGTTCGAGTCATAATTTAGTAATAATTCTTATTTGCACCTAAGGGCGTGAAAAATAAAATGAAATTGGAATTGACCTTATGCATGGTAGATTATACGTTAAATTTTAGAAAAGACAAAAATAAGAGTTTAAATTAGAATTATAATCCTGAGATATTTCAGTTTCAAACCAAACGGACTTAAGACAATTTATATCTGACACATTAATCTCCATTTATTTCACTTTGTTTTGTTTGATTCGACATGAAATTGAAGAAGAACGTGAAGACTTTTTAAAAGATTGTGATTTTTAAAAAATCAAGATATCTGTGTGATTACAAAAATTTTAAACTATATACCAATTTCAAACTAGACAGCCCTTGGTTTATATCTGACACTCCATCTGTTTTAATTTGTTTTGTTTGGTTCGACATAAAGTTGAAGAAAAACGTGAAGACTTTAATTTTTTGTTTGATTTTAAACAAATCATGATATTTGTGTGATTATTAAAATTTTAAACTTATAATGTTATACTCTTTTTGTGCACTTTTATTTGTCCATTTTGTCCCCACCCCTCTCGAGAGCAAGATGACGACCGATATGAAATTGGGAGCAAACCTAAACTTTCTCGGGGCTTGCCTTACTTCAACATCTAAATAAAGAAAGGGCGGGTGTCGAAAAGAAACTAGCCCTGCCTCTTGATGAATGTTTTGCTTGGAACAAGTTGCTTACTCACTCAGACAATGCTCTGAACATGAAAGTATGCAATTTCGCCCCCTTCTCCCTTGCTGAATCAGAGACAGCGCCTCGAAAAGCACGGATGAGCCACATACAGGAAAACTTGCACGTGTGATTTTGTACGAGGACCCCAATATACTGTGTTAATATGTGTAGGTTACAGTAATTTGAGTGAATTGCCATGGCGCAAAAGCATATACAAAGATCAACTAACGATACTAATGATTTCTCCAATGTAATCAACAACCCCCCATCTCCATACTAATGTTAGCTCTCGATAACACTCAGGCACCCGCTCATCTCCGATGCAACCTTCAAACTAAGGTGCCTTCTCTGATTCAATCGGGGAGCTAATCTATTCAGTCAATTGATTTTTTTGTTCTTTAATCTTAGTCAATTCAAGTTGATCGCACGCATGATAATTAGAGTGTGAGGACAATCAGGCCACCACTATTATCAGATATGGGTTCAGACTGTTGGGTTCGAAATCAAGAGGGCGTCATGCGGAAGCTTAAGGTTTGCAAACTATCGTGGTAATAATTCAGACGACAAAGAAAACAATACTAAAAACATAATATTATTATATGATTTGGCCAATTGCCCTACATATAAAACCTAATATTAAAAAACATAAAACTAATAAGAGAGAAAATCTCTCCCTAAGCCAGACTCTTTTAACGATTACATTGTGCATACTCTTCTGTTATGGTATGAGAAGGGGGATCTTGTATTTATAAATGCCCAAAACCTATCCTCCAAGAAAGAGGTTTGCCAAATATGGAAAACGTTTATATTTTCCTTTTAGAAAAATAAAAGTAATTATGGTAACTTTTATTTTTCTTCCAAGAAAAAATAAAACTTAAATATAGTAAGAAAATCAGGGCAAAAACCCTAACAAATCTCTCCTTTTTGGCTTGATTTTCTTCACTTGATCTGTCTTCTCTTCATATCACGTGCATGAACTTCGTTCTTGATATTATCTTCATAACTGTTGCTTGCCATGGTTAAAAATAAGGTTTAAAATCTCATGGTTAAAAATTGACTTAAAAGTAATATTTTATTTTTATTTTTAAAGTTGCAGCAGTAGAAATGTTGAAAATATGGTTGAAACTTGTTCTCCACATGTAGTTCGACAAAAATCTTCATTATCATCCAAATTGTTGCAGCTAGATTTTGAAACCGCTTTGAACCTGTTTAACCTCGTCTCACCACACCATTGGATCATTGAACCGTAAGCTCTGATACCACTTGTTGGGTTAGAAATCGAGAGAGCATCATGCGGAAGCTTAAAGTTTGCAAACTATCGTGGTGATAATTCAGACGACAAAGAAACAATACTAAAAACATAATATTATTATATGATTTGGCCAATTGGCCTACATATAAAATCTAATATTAAAAAAAACATAAAATTAATAAGAGAGAAAAACTCTCCCTAAGTCAGACTCTTTTAACGACTATATTGTGGATGCTCTTCTGTTATGGTATGAGAAGGGGGGGTCTTGTATTTATAGATGCCAAAATCTTTCCTCCAAGAAAGAGGTTTGCCAAATATGGAAAAGTTTTATATTTTCCTTTTAGAAAAATAAAAGTTATTATGATAACTTTTATTTTCCTTCCAAGAAAAAATAAAACTTAAATATAGTAAGAAAATCAGGGCAAAATCCTAACACGGACAACCCAAGATCCCACCACTAGAATCTAACCCTTAAGAGGCTAAGGTCATTTGATTGAAACAAGTTCCATGTTTCTCACCACTCCTCGGGGCCAAGTACGGGGTTAAACCAAATGAAGTAACATAGTCTAGCATAATCGGTCCTATCGCATATTGATTCGTGAACTAAAGATTCATAAACAGACATGCTTGACATTGTGTTTAGAATCAGGCTGTTTAAAACTATCCTTTCTTGAAGAAAGAAAACCTTGGCCCATATGTTGGTGTATTTTGCCATGATTCTTAAAACACTATCTAAACTAGAAAAGTTAGTAATGAAAGGTGAGAGAAAGATGACTCTACTTCGGGTATCAAGGTGCATCAATCTCTTTATTTTTTCACAAAAGAGGAGACAATACGCTTTAAGGAGTTTGAGCTAAGCAATTGATAGGAATAAAATTTTGTATGTCACTTAAGAAATTACAATTGCCATTAGTATTTTACTACAAAATTTATATTAATAAATATTTAGTCTTAAACTAGGAAAGTCAGAAAAAGTGGGACACAAAAAATTTTACTTTGGATAGCTGGATATATCTATCTCTTTCTTTTACAAGAGAGGAGACAATACACTTTAAGAAGTTTGGGCTACTCAACCGATAGGGATAGAATTTTTGCAGTCGCTCAACTTAAGAAATTATAATTGTCATTAGTATTTTACCACGATACTTATATTAATAAAATGTTATGAGGCTTGCCTTACTCAAACATCTAAATAAATAAAAGGCGACGCCGAAAAGAAACCAGCCTCGCCTCTTCAAGAAATCTTTGCTTGATTGGTGTTGCCTCCTCACTCGGACAATGCTCTGAACAAAAAAGTGTGCAGTTTCGCCCCATTCTCCCATGTAGAGTCACAGGTGGCGCCTCAAAAAATACGAACGATCCACATGCAGAGAAACTTACACGTGTGATTCTGGTCGGGGACCCCGATATATTGTACTAAAATGTGCAGATTTTCGTAATTCGAGAAAGATTGTTATGGCACAAAAGCAGATACAAAGCACTAACTGACGATACTACCAATTTCACCAACGACAATAAAACATTCAATGGCGGAATTAGCTCTTGATAATACTCAGTGGCCTGTTCATCTTCAATGCAACGTTCGAACGAGGCGTTGCCTTTTTCGATTTAATCAGGAGGCTAATCTGTCCAGCCAAACGATCTTTTTGTTATTTAATCGTGGCAAATTCAAGTGGATCCCACGTATGATAAGGGGATGTAGGGACAATCAGGCCACCACTTTACTTGATATGGGTTCGAATGATTCAATAGCCCGCTACTAAAATCCAACTCTTAAGAGGTTAAGGTCATTTGACTAAAACAAATTTCGTCTTGCTCAGCTTTCCTCAAGGCCAAGGACGGGGTCGAACGAAGTTAAATAGAATAGTTTGGCAGAATCGGTTTCATCACACATCCGATTCATGAACAAAGAATTCGTAAACAGACAAGTTTGACATTGTGTTTGGGTCCAAATCTTGGTATATTTTGACACGATTCTCAATACGCTATCTAAACTAGGAAAGTCAATAAGGAAAGGTGAGACAATGAAGCTCTACTTCAAGTCGTTGGGTGCATCAACCTCTTTCTTCCACAAGAGAGGGGACAATATACTTTAAAGAGTTTGGACTACTCAATCAATAGGAGTAGAATTTTGGCGTGTCACTTAACATAAGAAATTATAATTGACATTAGTATTTTAGGACAATACTTATATTAATATATATTTAGTCTTAAGTTTTGGAAATGATTTAAAAAAATAAGTACTAACAAACATTGAGGATAAAACACACATATATACTTAAATAATAAATAAAAACAAATAAATAAAGTATTTGTCAAACAAAAGTATCATTACTTGTTTTTGAAAAAAAAAATAATTAGAAGAATATGATCAACCAAATTGGAATTGAGGGAAGAGGATAATGACGGCGGGCAATGGGTGAATGTTTTCGGGGAAAACGTTACGGCCAAAAAGAATAATTATTGTTGATGTCACAACATAAATGTTCTTTTTCAATTTAAATATCTTATCTCCTTTATTAAAACTTTAATTCAGATAATTTAAATTTTTTACTATTGAATCTTTTCAAATATAAAAGCAACATTTTATTATACATATGACATATTTTGAATGTCAATTTAAATACACAATTAATTGGATAAGCTTGCAATTGAATAAGTTTATATTTAGATAAATTTACAAGTTGTTAGGCTTGTAACTGATCAAACTTACAATTAGATAAGTTTGCAATAGGATAAGCTTGCAATCAAGAAGGCACCTTGCAAGTAACTTATGTTTATCTTAAAAGAATATGAATTTAATTCTATTCATTTGTATATCAATTTAACTTTGAATTATATATTAGTAGATTTTATCTCATTCATCTATTTATATACTTCTCTTTCATATATTTACTTTATAGTCTTTTATCTTATTACATATTATCAACACAAGTTTCTATTATTTTGATCGAATACTTTAAAAGCATTGAAGAATATGTAGAAATTTCTTAAATTTTCTTTAAATCATCAATTATGATTTATTTTGTATGATTTATAGTGGAATAATGCACATTATATTCAAAGATATGATATACTTATTTGAAATTGATTGCAAGCTTCGAAAGAGCCATCAGATTTTTGCCCAAGAAAATAAAATTTATTATAAATGATGCATTATTCTCTTTCACGTTTCCAAGAAACTTGTTTAAGTTTCAAATATATCATATTAAAAAAAAATGAAATAAATATTGAATACCTTGATATTATTAAGAATATCTTAGTTCAAAAATATATTTCTTAAAAAAATTATCAACTTTGTCTTCTTACCTATATTATATGTACATAAATTTGTTTAGATGAAGCACACTGTATTTTGATTCACCCATAAATTCTTAGGTGACCCCTAGATTCACACATGGATTATATTCAGAGCATAATAACATGCTGTTCACTTTTATTTCTCTACTATTTCAAATATAAATGTTTAGTTTTATTTGTCATTTTTAACATATTAAAAAAATAATTATTTTTTATTTATGTTTTACCCTTATCATTAACTACATATTCTTCAAATCATTTTTTAATATCTAATACTAAACATTAATTAATGAGGGCGATGCCGTAGAATAGTCACGTCAATCATTATATTCTCAAGAAACATATTAAGCCTAAATATGTAATGTAAAAGTTAAAAAAGGAAGCACATGTTGCTCAATATTGGATAATCGTGTGTAAATATCTAAATGCATTTGGTTCAAGTACCATATAATAAGATGTTCTAGCTATCAACACGGGTTGTGGTGCAGTGGATGAGGCTGTTTCACCCTTAACTAGAGGTTAAGGGTTCGATCCTGGCTATGGAGAAAACTCTGTTGGAAGCGCTGTCACCTCAATGGACCCTGCAATGCGCAATCCGGATTAATCGGGGGTCCAATGCGGACACCAAACACTGAATGGAAAATCCAAAAAATATAAAATGTTCTAGCTGAATTCTAAAAGCTAATTTATGACGTATACATAAATAGATGATAACTCATTCTTTCATCAACTATTTGTACTATTTCTAGTGACTATGAACACTCTATATCGCCGTCTTTGACCGCAACTTTGTATGATGCATATTAGTATTAAATAAAGTCTCCTTTTCAACCCCCCCCCCCCCCCCCCCCCCCTTCCCCCTCAAAAAAAAAATAAAAAAAAAAACTCATTCTTTCAACTAAAGCTATACGACGTATACATTATTAGCTAACAACGTCTACATAAATAGATTGTTTTTTATAGAGTTGTCTTTTATAATTTTTTGTATTAATAATAAACTGTTTCAGAAAGCCCAATGCATAACATTTGGGCCTCTCTTGCAAACTTATGATCCTGGGCTACACTATTTTGGGCCATGTATTAACAACACTACAATGCATCAAGTGCATTATAGAGGAAAATTTGGCACAGTAAGCAAATTGATGTTGAGGTAAAATTTCGGAAACATGTAGCATTTAGACAAAAAGATAGCACCCATAGCTTCTTTCTTTTTTTGGTTTTCCATTGGGTGTTTGGTATCCGCATTGGAGCTCGACTAATTTAAATTTGCGCTGCGTAGGACCCATTCGGGGAAAGTGCTTCCTACTAAGGATTTTCCATACCCAGTGCTCGAACTTGAGACCTCTGGTTAAGAGAAAAGTAGCCCAATCCGCTAAACCACATCCGTTGTTGGTGACAGCACCCATAACTGATGTTTGGCTCCCCAATTCGCTTGTGAATTAAATAAAAATGTGTCTTGTAAATACATTTATTATAGTGGTATTCTCTTTGTAAAAATTACATCTTTATAATAGCATACTTAGTAAAAAATATATTATGTATAGAATAAAATACCAAAATATTTATGGTAATCGCTATTAATGTCATGCATACAGTATGAATATTTAATTTAAAGAAAAAAATATATTTAAATGGTGTAAAGTAATTATTTCATAACTTCCCGAGAAAAAAAAGACTTTTATATTAATGCTCCTCCTAGTTTTTGCATACTTTCTTTCATGACAGCTAAATAAGATTTGGACGTCAAATAACAATATACATATATAACATTACCTCACTATAGCAATAATGAAATTTTCGGACAGACACCGTCAACAGAGAGAGGTTTTGACTTTAGAAGACTTAGTTGTGGAGTATTTTAAGTAATCCCTCCATTCATTTTAAGTTGACACAATTTGGACTTGACACGTGCATTAAAAAAATTATAATCGACATAACTATTTTATCAAATTAATCCTATTAATTGATGTTTAATATAAAAAATAAAAAATAATTTGAAGAATAAGTAATTAATGTTAAATGTAAAACATGAAGAAAAATTGTCATTTCTTAATTTGTTAAAAATAACAAATGAAATAAAAATCAAATTAAGAAAATAGTCATAAGTAAATTCCAACGGAAGGAGTAGAGTAGAGAATAAAGGTTTTGACCACAAAATTTCAGTTGTTTTTTTTTCAAATGAAATTTCTGTTCAAGTAATATTTCAACTTTCAAATATAACTTTTTTCCAACTTTACTTTCATATACTCCTTTTTAATTCAACTATTTTCACCGTCTTAATTTATGTGAATTGGGTCTAATATTTAAGAAAGAAATAAAGACTTTGGAAACTTATAATCTAAAATAAATTTTAAATATTTATTGGATTACATATTATCTTAATAAAACATGAAAAATATTGCACATTCTTTTTTATAGTCAAGAAACACATAAGGTAATGGTTTTATATTCTTCTTCTTACTATATTTTCTTTTTTGATTCCTTGGAAGAAGCCAAAGTATGGGCCATATTCAACTAATACATTATTCTTTTCCATTGATTTTATATTTTTCAAATGCATCACAGCTCCTTCCTTGTAGTTGTAGACTATTCTATTTTTTAGAAATTCTAATTCAAATTTTATATTTGTAATAAAAAAGTATGTATATTTCGTAACATGAAATACAACAACAACAACAAACCCAGTGTATTCCCACCTAGTGGGGTCTGGGGGGTAAGATGTACGCAGTCCATACCTCTACCTCCAAAGAAGTAGAAAGACTGTTTCCGATAGACCCCCGGCTCAAGTCACGGGATACCACACAAAGTCATAGTAAAGCACAGAACTAGATTACATAACATACATACTGCACCCATAAGTATTAGAAAACAGAGGAAAGCACACAGATTCGTAATAAAATATGGAACACGGAATCATAACAAGAATAAAACCCCCACCAAGTAGTGTGCTGCAATTTTAAAATTTAGAATTAATAAACTGCAAATTCTTGGCCTGCCTGATTATAATAGAGAAACAAAGTAAATCTTTTTGAATTAAGTCACTTTGTTGGCGTAGATTCATCTCCACAACTTTATTGTACACAAAGGGAGTTTCCACATAGTTTACAGCACACTAGTTGGTTACCAAAGAAAATGAAACATATTTTTCTTCCTCTCATTTTCGTTGGTCATCTTATTAAAATTAAATATCTCATATTAGTTGATTACTTACTAAATCAGAGTATAATTAATTAAATATTTTTCCAATTTATCCTTACAATTAATACTATATATTAAATGTGAATAATTACAATTTCAATGTTCATTCCTATATACAAATGAATATCATTAATATGGATAAATAATAAAATAATAAAGTTCATAATTTAATTTATAATTTTTTAATCACCGCGTAAAATCAATGTGCCCAACTAAAAAAAGAGGGAAGAAGTACCTACCGATGCATCAAGACAAACGGAATTATTTTTCTTTCGCTACGGGTGTGTTAGGTTGGAGGAAAATGTTTTTCAAATATTTTATAGGCATTTGTCGAAGGAAAATAAGTTTTTTAAAAGTAACAAAAGAAAAATAATTTTCACAAATGATTTCACTGCTTAGCTCTCATAATATCATCTTATTATATTTTATTTACCTGCCAACATGAAAATGAACTTACATGTAAAAGCAGAAGTAGGATATATACTACACTCTCTGGTGATAAAAAAGGGCATCAAATTACATGTGAAGCATACCAACTTGAATACTTATAATTCATCGAACATTTTATTTATTCAAAAATTAATTAACTGACCCAGTTGATCTGATATCATACTTAGAGGTTGATCCAGAAGGTTTTAAAAAACTCTATTAAGAGAGAAAGAAACTTTCTATTTCCACAAGCTTGCTACTGTTTAGGCTAAAATAATTCAAAAAATATTTTTAATATAATGTCTGTCTTGTTGCTCGATTTGATTTAAACCTCTATAATTTACACGAAAAGGTGTCAAACAGTTAATAATATCAACTACACCGCACCCTTGTGGTGTGGCTCATTGGTCGAGGATTGAAAACCCACCACAGTTATCTGGGATCGATTTTCAGGTAGGGCCTTTGAGTCGAGCCTATCGCACCGGGCTTGTTACTTGCAGGCTGTGCACAGGGGGTTTACCCAATGCGCACTTTCGAAGGATGTAGCGCCTGCGAATTTTCCTGAAATTTTCAAAAAAAAATATCAACTACACCTTTTAAAGCTATATATCCGATTTTATTCTCACACACACAATACAAATAATTCAAATATCAAATATACTCATTTCTTAATTTCTTATCCTAGAAGGCAATTAGTGGGAGCTTAACTTCTTATTGGACTAATCTGATTGTACTATTTTCCTACTCATTTAAATATGTTGACCCCATGGAGTCTTCTTCTTGAATCTTTTCGAGGAAACATCGTGCATCGGAATTCTCTTATTTTAACAAAAGAATATAGTGTGTCCAATGGCAACTATTCCATTAAAAGGAGCGTAATGTTCAATTGCCGACCTACCCTAATCATTCTAGTCTAATTTTATACTCCCTCCGTTACGAAATAAATAAATTATTGAGATATTTATTGGTATTTTAAAATAAATAAATTATTGAATTTTTTTTTCAAAATTACCTTTATGATTTGACAAGCAAAAGAGACCGCAACTTTTTTTAGATAAAAGAGACTTCAAGGGTAAAAATGAAAATTTATGTCTTTGATATTTTTTTTTTTAATTTGTGTGTCAAAATTCAACAATTCATTTATTTCGAAATGAAGTAAGTAAAAGCCACAACACATACATGATGTCGACAAAGTACCGGAGTGAAAATTTGAAATGTATAAATTTATATTTTTGAAGTTATTATATATTAAATAAATGATACATATATAGTATTTTTAAAACTAAAAGTATAAATTTAAAAAGACATTGTGCTTTCCAAAATAAAATACTCTCTCCGTCCCAAATTATGTGTTGCTATTTTCTTTTTAGTTCGTCTCAAAAAAATATTATCTTTCCTTATTTGATAAGTTTTTAAAGGCACAATTATAATTTTACCCTTAGTAATCTCATTTAACTAAAAAGAAAAAGTAAATAGCACATTTTTTTGAGAAAGAATAATTTGATAAATATTATCAAGTCTTTCCTTATTTTTTAAATTTTATGCCCGATTAAATGACGAAACTTAAAAGAGGGAGTATCTTAGTTCAATTCAAATTAATTGAACCACGAAACACCAAATTCCCAACAAAAGAAGTAAGAAAGCGCGTGGGCATGCAAAACACATTGGGAATCGTGGAAGATAACAAAATGATAATGCCATTTCCATAATGACATCATGCAGCCTACGTCATCAAAATTCGCGAAATGGAGGGAGCGGAGCGGAGCGAGCGCATTTATATTCCGAATCAAAAGGAAGCAGCCAGCGAAAAAAAAAATACACACGGAAAGCATATCGATAACAGAACAGACATATATATTATAAACGGAAGCCAGAGGCAGCCTTCTACGATTAGCAGGATTTTTTATTTAGATTACGTACGTACGTTAAAAATCTTCTTAATTACTAAATGCTACTTATGGACGGAGAGAAGAAGAGGAAGAGAACGGAGAAAGAGGTAGAAAGTGCAGCGAAGGCGGTAGAGGAGATCAAGGAGGAGACAATAGTGTTGCCGTCGCCATCAGAGGCGGAAGTAAACGAATTCTTCGCAATCCTGCGGAGGATGCACGTGGCGGTTAAGTATCTACAGAGAAATGCTCAAGTTCTGCCGGAAAACGTTAACGTTCACAGCAGCCAGTTAACTGCACCAACGGCCGGTGCTAACGGCGTTGTAGATGGACAGAAGAGAGCACATGGAATTGTGAGAAAAGGTGTTTTATTGGACCTCAACAGTATGCCTGATGGTGGAGAGTAACGGCGTTTAAGCATAGGTTACGGAAAGCCATGCTTAATTTGTGTATTTTTATCGAGAATGATCTGCTGTACAGGTTAATTTAAGCATTTAGTTTAATAAATTAGAGATGAACTAATAATGGAGCGGTTTCTTCTGTGTGATTTACTTTAATAAATTTAATTTGTTTCATCATTAGATGTTTGTAGCAATTTATTCTTTTCATAACTTTTGATTTCTTATGTAACAACTTTCGAATTTTAAAATTTATGAGCTTTTTTATTTGTTTCTTAAATATTTTGGATTGTTATTTATTATTACCTAAAGATAATTTTTTTATGTAGTTTGCAAATTTTATTTATAAAAACTTAAAAATTATATATCCGAATTTACGAATAAATTATAAAATTGACTTTCAAATTCGAACTCTATTTAGATAGATTAGTTAATATGTCAAAATCAACAAAAATCAACCATGCATGTTACAAAATGAATGTAAAAAAAATTATAATGTACTAATTTAATTATTTTCCCTGCAATTTTTAAAAGGCAATAAAAGATCTTTCCACGATTACTAATAGATAGTACTTCGGCCGATTAATATACAAAATATATTTTAAAAAACTTAAGTGAACACAAGATACACAGTGGTGCAACCAGAAATTTGACAAAGAGTGCAAATTTTCTTCTTAATTGTGTTAAGAGTGTGCAAAAATAAATAAGCACTCATAATAGCTAACATTTAGCTTGTATACACAATATAATTTTTTGATGAAGAATATGCACATGATCATCCTTTGATAAAGGTGGCTCCGCCCATGAAGACATTTTTGAAAGTGAAGAAGAACATGAAAAATTTCCGTGTGTATTTTTATTGATCATTGTACACTCCAATATATACAATCATGAGAAAGAAAGTGAAGTTATTTTCTGTACACCTGTAACTATGCTATAGGCTAAGTCCTAACAATCCTAACAACTTGTGCAAGACAAAGAATAGAGAATATTCCTCTCTATGTACACGTATTAACATTTTTTTTTAATTGAGCCTAATAATTGTGATTTGAAAATAACTCTTTTGGAGCTCAAAGAACCATTCTTCTTCATCAACTCATCATTTGTTTATTTCTTTTCAAACTCAATTCATTCCTTGAGCTATATGAGAAGTGTCTGAAGATGTTGATTCTGGATTTGAGATCCTAACATCCCCCGCAAGTTGGAGGGTGGTGAAACAACCCCCAACTTGTCAACAAGGGATCGATGAACTGGTCCAGAAAGGGGCTTTGTAAACACATCAGCCAATTGAGCAGTTGAGGGTACGAAATTCAAGAAAATAAGCCCGGCAAGGTATTGTTGTCACACAAAATGGCAATCCAGTTCTACGTGTTTGGTGCGTTCGTGGAAGACTGATTTTTAGCGATGTGTATAGCCGCTTGGCTATCCGAGTGAAGAGGAACAGGGAGGGGTGAAAGAAGACCAAGATCATCAAGCAATCGACCCAGCCACGTGATTTCTGCCACAACCCTTCACCTGAAGTGGTACTCAGCTTCAGCAGAAGAAAGGGACACCAAAGACTGCTTCTTGGATTTCCAGGAAACGGGTGAACCTCCAAGAGTGATGTAATAATCACTGATTGATCGTCTGGTGTCTGGTCATGGCCCCAGTCGGAGTCACAAAAAGCAATTAAATCAAAAGATGAACAAGAAGCAAAGAAAATACCCAAAGCAGGATCTAAGAGCAGATAACGGAGACATCTTAAAGCCGCATCAAAATGAGGTTGTCGTGGGGATTACATGAATTGACTAAGATGTTGTATCGCAAATGAGAGGTCTGGGCGTGTATGTGTGAGAAAATTCAATTTTTCCAGTAGCACTCGATACACAGTCGGGTCGGGTAAAAGTTCCCCTTCATCAATTCAAAGACTTGTGGTTGGATCCAAAGGAAAAGAAACCGGCTTGGAGTCAATACAACCAAACTCATTCAACAAATCCAAGGTAAATTTTCTCTGTCCCAAAATGATACTCTGAGGCTCTCTGATGATTTCCATTCCTAAGAAATAGCGAGCAACACCAAATCCTTTATTTTGAACTCATAATTGAGAAACGACTTAAGGGATTCAAGTTCTGAAGGATCATCCCCTGTTAGCAGAATATCGTCAACATAAACTTCTAGTATAGATACTCGTCCTTGAACTTTCTTGAAGAAGACTGAATAGTCATTGAGAGAATGTGAATATCCTTTGAAATTCAAAGCAGCAGTTAGTCGAGCATACCATTGCCTTGAAGATTGATGCAAACCATATAGGGACTTCTTAAGCTTTCATACATGTGATAGACTAGGTGCCTGCATTCCATTAGGAAACCTGATATAAACCTCTTCCTGCAAATCACCATGTAGGAAGGTATTATTGACATCCAATTATGAAATATGCCAATTTTTCTTCACTGCAACAGCGAAAAGACATCGAATAGTTGTCATTTTAACAACAGGGGAATAGGTCTCGATAAAGTCTACACCCTCTCTTTGAATGTCCCCCCTTACAACTAGTCGTGTCTTGAATCTTTCAACTGTCCCATCTTGTTAATACTTGATTTTATAGACCCATTTGCAGGGCAATGCCTTCTTACCTGTAGGCAATTGAACTACATCCCACATATTATTTGCTTCAAGTGCCTCAAATTCCTTGGCCATGGAAATCTGCCATCTAGGATGTAAACATGCTTGGAAGTAGGAAGTGGGCTCAGTGATAAAAGAAACCAAATTTAGAAGAGACTGATTAGTGCAGGAAAGATCAGAGAAAGGAAGAGAATAAGGAGAAAGAGTAGCAGCAAAACAGTGCTGTGTTAGGTCAGTGAGAATGACTGAATTACAAACATAGTCGTTTAGATATTTAGGAGGAGGATGAACTCTTAAAGATTTTTTAGTGGCTACAGGTTGTGATTGAGAAACTGGCAGTACTATCTCCTGATGTGACTCAGATAAAGGAGAAAAAAGAGCTAGACTGGTAGGTGATATAGTAGGGGAATCTGAGTTATTTGACAGAAGATCATAAGGAGTAGAGGGAGGTGTAAGAGAAGAAGAGGGTTTTGTAAAGTCAGGAATAGATTGAATGAAAGGAAAGTAGAGAGGCTAGAAGAAACATTTGAAAAAGGATAGATGTTTTCATGGAAGACTACATCCCTTAACACAAAAATTTTGTTTGAAGACAAATCTAAAGCCTTGTATCCTTTCTTCCCAAAAGAATAACCCAAGAACACACACTTGATTGATCTAGGATCCAATTTTGACCTATGCACAGGTAAAGTGAAGGCATAACAGAGACAACCAAAACACCTTAAAATAAATAGTTAGGTGTCTGTCCAAATGACATCTCATAAGGAGTTTTCATGTTTAGAAGTTTTGAAGGAAATTTGTTGATCAAAGAAGTTGCAGTCAAAAGGCATCTACCAAAAAATGTATAGGAAGTTTGGATTTAAAGAGAAGAGCTCTACAAACTTCTAACAAATCCCGATGCTTTCTTTTCACTATTCCATTTTGTTGTGGAGAGGAAACACATGATGTTTGATGTATTATCCCTTCAGAAAGTAAAAAATTAGAGGCTGCCTTACTACTGCCTAATTCTAGAGCATTATCACTTCTAAGAATTTTGACTTTAGTGTGAAATTGTGTTTGAGTCATAGCCAAAAATTGTTTCAAGATGGTAAAAGCATTAGATTTGATGCTTAAAAGAAAAGTCCATGTAGCTCGACTATGATCGTCTACAATGGTGAGAAAATATTTAAACCCATCATGTGTTGGAGTTTTGTAAGGACCCCATGTGTCAACATATACGAGATCAAATATATGTTTAGACTTTGTGATACTCGATGCATAAGGTAATTTAGTTTGTCTTGTCTTTGCACAAATATCACAAGTAATAGAAGTAGAATGAACAGGAATGGAACAAATAGACTTCATATTGGAAAAAGGCATGTGACCAAGTCTACAATGCCAAGTGTTTACATTAATCGAAACTGCTCCTAGAAACAAAGAACTATTGGAAACTTGTGCTCTAGCACTTTGATTACAAGAAAACTTGATAACATTGTTGGAAGAAGGAAAACTAGTTCTAGGCTTGAGTTGACTGGTACTAGCTGAATGCAGAAGATATAGCCCTTTACTGAATTTACCAAGAACCAGTGGCCTCTTCATTGAAAGGCCCTGCAGAATAGCACCAAAAATAGAGAAAGTGAGAATTGATTTAAACTGTAAACATAATTTGTAGACTGACAACAGATTGTAATGGAAACAAGAGACAAAGAGCACATGATGAAGTGTGTATCCTGGTAATAAAGAAACAGATCCGGATTTAAACACGAGAGCTCTAGTAGAATTATGAAGATTGACATATATATATATATATATATATATAGGTTTAGGAAGCGTTTTAACATCAAACAAGAGATTAAAATTAGAGGTCATATGCTCGGATGCACCGGAATTCAGAATCTAAGAAACTGAATTTACAGAAACACTAGTGTAAGATCTAGGAGAGGTAAGGGATGTGATACCAGCACAATTAACAGTAGCAGTTTCCTCTGTGTTGTTAGAAACCTTTACACCTAGCTTCACATGTTGAAAGAGTTGGTAAATAGTATGATACTGATCCTAAGTCATTGGGTTGTCCCCTGAATTACCCCATTCTCCTCAAGTAAGTAAGCTGCATTGCTTTTAGCTTAAGGACTCGACCTTTTAGTGAATTTAAAATCAGCAGGAAAACCAATCAACCTATAGCAATTTTCAACAGTGTGATTTGTTCTTTTACAATAAGAACAAAATAATTCAAAGGTATTTTTCTTTCCTTCAGCAATAATCTTTCTGTCATAATTGGGTCTTTGTCCACAAAACGATTACTTAGAAGGACCAGCAAGATAGTTAGAAAAATCAGTAGCATAGTTATGACCAGAGTAAGTCTGCTTGGAAGCATAAAAAATAGTTGCACCTGGGTGCTGTGAAACATAAACTTTCCTTTGCTTCTCATCTTTGATTAGCAGAGAATAAGCATAATTCACCGAGGGTAGAGGGGATAAACGTAGTAAATTGATCCGAGGTCCTGCATAAGCCTTATTAAGCCCCATGAGGAACTGAATAAGCCTAGCATCCTGTTCAGATTTGTGTGTTTTGATCTTACCTCCATAAAAGCAATCACAGGTACAAGTTTGACACATATCAAGGCTGTCCAGCTCGTCCCAAAGTCTTTTCAACCTTGTGAAATATATAGCAATGTCCAGATTTCCTTGTGCTAATTCACTGATCTCTTTCTGTAGCTGATAAAGAAGAGGTCCATTACTTTGGCCAAACCTTTCCTCAAGCTTCTCCTAGATGTGTTTTGCTGTTTTTGAGTACAAAACACTTTCAACAATCTCCTTTGAAAGGGAGTTCAAAAGCCAAGAAATTGTTGCATCTAGACCAAGATTTGTGAGATTTAGAGGTGATACTTGGTGGAATGATTGTTCCATCAATGAAACCAACTTTATTTTTAGCTGATAAAGCTATCAATATGCCCCTGGGCCAACCACCATATCCTTTACTATCAAAAATGGTGTTGACAAGAACCATACCAAGAGAGTCTGAGGCATGGAGATAGAAAGGATGAGAGCTGACTAAGACTTCATTCTCTGTTTAAGTTGCAGCAACACCAGTGGTGCTATGAGCTGAAGGAGTTTCTGTCATGGGAACAAAAAAAAAATGAAAGAAAAGAATGAAGATAGCAGAAAGTATTTAGGATCACATTCCTACTTCTCTGATACCATGTTGAAAATGAAGAAGAACATGAAAATTTTCGTGTGTGTTTTTATTGATCACTGTACACTCCAATATATACAATCATGAGAAAGAAAGTGCAGCTATTTTCTGTACACCTGTCACTATACTATAGGCTAAGTCCTAACAATCCTAACAACTTGTGCAAGACAATGAATATAGACTATTCCTCACTATGTACACGTATTAACATTTATCTTAAATTGAACCTAATAATTGTGATTTGAAAATAACTCTTTTGGAGCTCAAAGAACCATTCTTCTTCATCAACTCATCATTTGTTTATTTCTTTTCAAACTCGATTCGTTCCTTGAGCTATATGAGAAGTGTCTGAAGATGTTGATTCTGGATTTGAGATCCTAACAGATATACATTGGTTATGTATAGATATGTATGTGCACGTATATTATACTACACATTTGATACATCTACAATAAAGTAGAATCACCCAAAGATATTAGGTCCTAAATAGGCGCGCCGCACGTATATTAAAAGAACAATTGATTTTTTTTTAATCAACCTAAACAAGTTTACTAATTCTACTAATTAATAGAGATATATACATTTTTAAAAAAAATGCTAGTTTTCTGTATAATTTTAAGTTGTCTCTGCCTCAGTTGTTTCGCTAGCACGAAAAGAAGAATTAAAAGAGTGAAATAAGTAGAAGGGAATTTTGTTCTCTTTCTCTTTCTTTATAGTCTTACCAATCAACATTATAAGCTTGGACGGTAAACAATTAGTCAAGGTAAGAGTATACTCAATGAACCACTCTTCATAGACATTTCCAAGTCTTTTACCTCAAATCGTTCATAATTTATGAGAATAGCATGTTATGTTTGACTAACCTATTTGAAAAATATTTTTTTTTTGAGAGCAATACTTATGTTTGACTAATACTTTTCTTATAATATTTCTCTATATTGCACTATATTAATATTTCTTTATACTTATGAATAAGGAAAAACGATGAAAATAAATTACTAATTATATCTAAATTTTAAAATGAAAAGTATTATAAACCATTTACCTTTAGTGAAGAGAGAAAATATCACATTCGCCTTAGAACTAACTGGAAACCATAGAATGAAACTTTGACACTCCCTACTGGTTATGAGCTTGCGTCAAAATAAAATGAGGTTATTTCTGATGAAATTATACAGAAAATAATCCAACCTAGTTTTGCACTCAAGCTGGTTTAGTGGTTCAATATAGTTGGGTTGAGCAATACGAAGTCTCCTGTTTAATTTTCGACAAGACAAACACTAAGTGATTTGTTCCTCCCAGAGGTGGATTCAGGATTTTAAGTTTGTGGGTACTCAATAAAATAAAATGGTCGTATCAAGGAGATTCAAACTTGGGTATAGCATGTGAGGCATTTCTTTAACCCCTTTTGAACCATTAAGTCAACTAACAACTTTGTTAATGGGTTCTTCACTTATCATTTTTATATATTTAATAGATTTTTGATATAATTACAAAGTATACGAAAATATTTGGGGATTCCCAGGAACCCGCACCCACAATGCTAGATCTGCCCCTGTTTGTTTTCATATGTTCTAGCCTTGGTGGATAGAGTTACCTGACAATCACGTACCTGTTGTCGATGAAAGGTGGCAAGTATCCAGTAAAATTATTTAAAGTGTGCATAAGCTATCCAGACACCGCAATTAAAAAGAAAATCCAACCTAGCTAGTCTTGGAATTTCTTAACGATGGTCGATCGGTGAATGCATGCATTATGCATATGCACAATTGCAAAGTATATTTCTACGAAGTGCCGACCAAATTACCTAATTAAAGGAAAACTAAAGATGATTATTCACATGAATGCAAAGCACGTGTTTGACTAATTAACCTCGTGAAACTAAAAATTCTGCAATAATGTTATTTTCTTCGCAACTTTCTAAAAATTTTCTGTGTGGAAATAAGGCAGGGAAGAAGAATAGCTATATTAGTGTGCACGTTAGCTTTCACGCACGGCCTTTCAATTTATTTTATTAATTAATAGGCCACACCTTTAAATTGAAGGTCTAACTGACTTGAACGAGTTATCATCGTGAAAACGATAATAGAAATTATCATATGGGATAAGTTTTGCATGGACAAATTAACACAGTTCTTTGATAAGATTATGACATAGTGATCATCTAGCAGGATACAGTAATTAATTAACTCCTTAATTCTTAGGATATATTGGCGTCTATCTGCCTAATTAGGTCATACACCAAGCCTATTGTGGCTTTGCATAACTCTATAACGAGGCAGCTCAAGTAATTTGGTATCTGGAGTATATTATTTAGAGTTGATTAAGGGAAAAAAGCAAATAGCATGTAAAGTTTAGGAATACACAAATAATAGTCCAAAACCTTTTAATAAAATTATGTAAATTTTGGTACAATATATATCGTCAATTTTTATTTTTTGGGCGGGGGGGGGGAGGGGTGGAGTGTGTGTGTGTGTGTTATACATGTTATACAAGCATAATTTCCACACACAGACAACTGCTTTCTCAATTTGTTATCACTTTACATTGATGATATAACATGCATCGTCCTTTCAACCAAAATAAATAAATAAAATAAGCAACATGAATAGTTTTATGTCGCGGTTATTTTAAAGAAAAATATGTCCAAATTTTGTTGCAGTGAAGTGTTGATTAGTGAGACGTAGTGGGGTGGGTGCTTGAGTTGTTTAATACTACCTCCATCTCATTTTATGTGTCATCATTTGATCGGAAATGAAGTTTAAAAAATAAGTGATGATTTTAAAAAGTTTACAAAATTGTCCCTCTAATTATTTACTTTTTAGTTATCTTTTCTTAATAAGTGGGATCTACTAAAAATAAAATTAAAATGATACCATTAAATAATTATCAAATAAGAAAATATGACATTCATTTTGAGACGAACCAAAAAGGAAATGGGGGACGGAGGGAGTAGAATAAAATAATAACGTGAAATGTACCATTTTTCCAATTTGAATAAAATATGTTGACTCAAGGAGGAGTTGTCTTTATTTATTCTGAGACTTACATTAACGCTTAAAAAGCAATATATACCACTCATAATGATTACTGTTAAGTTATCTCTCTCATTGAAAAATGAATTAAAAATAATTAAAATTTTATATTAACAATGTGAAAATAAATATTTATTTTTAACACATCAAAATAAACATGAAGTATTTGCCACGAAAAGAAGAGGGGTCCACGATTAGGAAAATGTTGTGCACGTTCCTTAGCGAGACAACTTTAATTGTTATGCTTGTACCTTAATTAGCTTTATGTTTTTCTTCGAACTGCAGTCCTACTTCTATTAATTAACAAATTCTGTCAATATTATTTTGAATCCTTCAATATTAGATTTATGTAATGCTTGTAAGTCTTCATCTTGTTATATTTGGGTTAATTTGTGCATTTTAACTAATTATATATGGTACTTGTTATGGTTCACCACAACATGTGTTGAGTAATTTTGTGACTAATGTTTGGACAAATGTAAAGAAACAATTTTGCTTTTGTTAGTAGTTGATTCTTAGACTTCGCAATGTTCAGCTTACTTCATTTTAGGCTGTTTAACAGATTTTTGTTGTTAAGTGTTATGGTTAAAAAACCCTAGCTAGAAATCAATACATTACATCGAATTATTTTAGGCGCAAAATTTTACTTTTTAAAAAAGAAAAAGCAATTTTTTCTAAGCTAAAAATGAAATGTGTCCACCGTCAAAGGATGTGGTGCACTGTTTCTTACTTAATAAAAAATTTCAAGTTCAAGTCTTGGATATGGAATAATTTTTGGTAGGACCTATGCGCACATTAAACATTTAGATATAATATTCATCATATCTCAAACATAAGGTACTCTTTTGCACATTCTCTCCAAGTTTAAGTACCAAAAAAGTAGCAATAAAATTGGAGCAGATCCATGACATGCAAAACGAAGCGCGTGGGTGAAAGTTTACAAGTTGACGCATAGTAGAAGCATCAAAATAATACTCATGCCTCATTTTTCTCAATGAGATCATATTCCTGACATCAGCTAATTTGCGAATCCATCAACTAATAGCCATTTCTTTTATACTTATACTTCAATAGACTATACAGAGAGAGGAGACAATAAACTTATCTGAGATCGGCGATCGGCGGCTAGGCTACTAATGGACCGGCAGAAGAAGAGAAAGAGAACAGTGAACACCGACGCTAACGGCGGCGATCATAGCGGAGGTGCCGCGGTTTCTCCGCCGCTGCCAGCTCCGTCGGAGGCGGAAGTCGACGAGTTCTTCGCGATCTTACGGAGGATGAACGTAGCAGTTAAATATCTACAGAAAAATGCTCAGATCAATGACGTGGCAGAAGCTGGTGGACAGAAGAGAGTTGATTTGGACCTCAATACTCTACCAGAAAGCGAAGACTAACGCCGTTAAAGCTCCGAATTGGAGAAATGCACAGTCGGTGCATTTTTGACGGTCACGGTGACGGTACGTCTGTACAGTTTAAGCTTTTTCACTACTGTTGTAACTGACAACGAATTTGCAATCTGTTTTTTCGGAGAATCGTACCTCGTACTCCCTAATTGGTTAGGTTTTGAACTTGTAAGTTAAATTTTACATCAATAAATCTTCCTAAGTATTTTGTATAATAAAACTACGACTTGACACAAAGTTTAACTTTTGAATCTTGTGGTTTAAATTAAAGTTTTGTTTAATGTACAAAAATATCCTTTAATCTCGTGGTCTTAAACATAATATGTGAAACCTTAAAATTAAAATATTGTAAAAAAAAAAAAAGATACATTTTTTTTGAATGAATTAAAAAAAAAAATAGGTTATTCTTTTTTAAAAGAAGGGAGTATATTATTACTGTCAAACGAACAGATTGGACATTATGCGTTAATTTAAATCTAACCAGTTTTGTTTTTGTTTTGCTAAATTTAATCCATTCATGCCTGCTTATTTGTATCTTTGTATTTTGTGAAAAAATAGTTGGCAATAAATTTTTTGTATAATTTATAGGTTGAACGCCAAATAAAACTTATATTTATTTAAT
Source organism: Capsicum annuum (assembly GCF_002878395.1). NCBI lineage: Eukaryota > Viridiplantae > Streptophyta > Magnoliopsida > Solanales > Solanaceae > Capsicum > Capsicum annuum. The sequence goes on from NC_061113.1 coordinate 265,296,369, forward strand.
TTTATAATAATATAAATTTATTTGTGCAAGCTCAAAGTTATCGGACATTGATCACAGCTGAAGCTAAGTTAAAAGGGCCTTCTTAGACTTCAACTATGCAGCAGATATTGAATAAAAAGTTTGTAGAGTTGGATTCATAAACGTTTGAAATATAAAATATAGTAGTAATTTTAATCATGCGAGAATAAACTTAAAATATTAGGGGCAAATTTGGGGCACTACAGATAAAAATCCCAATAAATTAGGCTCATCTTTTTGACCTTTATATAACACGTGTTGGTTAGTTAGTTTGAGAATTGCAGCAAAGGAAAGGGATATGCAGCAAAAAGGATCGGAAATTAATCATTCCTTGTCCATTTGTTTAGACTTTACTAGCGGTTCAGACTTATTGAAAAGTACAAATTATGGAAGAAAAATAATTATTAAAATCATTTGTTAGGAATATCTTTTAGTCATATTAAAATGTTTAATTTGTATAAAATATTGATTTAAGATGAATTTAAATCATGGTGGGGATGAGATAATAGATAACTTTCGGCTAGATTGACAGGGAGGAGTTGTAGTATTCTGCTTGCCTTGCATTTCTACCTTTTAGTATGTTATATCTTTTCAATGTTGATAATTTCTTTAATTATATATAAAGTATTTAAGATCATAAAATTAAAGAATATTTTTATACATTCTACATATCGATCATATAAGACCATAAAATTCATTTTTTTTACTTTCTTAGATTCGTGTTAATTAAATGAGATAAACAAATTGAAATGAAGATATTTGTTTAGACTTTATGACAACTACCAAGGACCTGACTAGTTCAGCTCAATTAAGCTCAGAAAATGGGCCCTCGAAGCCCATGAATACAAAATGACCCAGCGAGTTAGTGGGCCGCATTTGCATGTCAGATCCAGTCCCTGTCCATTAGCCCAGTAACCCATGTGCCCCATATATAGGGTAGATTTTGGGCTGCTTGATACTTTCACTTTAAATCATACTACTCTTACATTAACAATATATAACTTAATTTTGATATAATGCATCGTTCAAATAAGTTTTTACCTATTCAAGATGAATGTTGACATAACCAGCCAATACAGCACTAAATAGGTAAAAGACATAATTGGACTCCATTTTTATGCTCACACAAAGTTGACCCCAATTTCGTCATACCATCGAACCGTAACAGTAGCTGTTTTAGTTAGCTAAAGATTTTATTTTTTTATACAAAGGTTTACACTAAACTATTGAGTGATGAATCGAGATGATGATCATGTGCTAATATTAGTTAACTATATGAAAGAAGAGAACTCTTATAAATTTGATACCACCTTATCACTAATACGACAACAACAACAAACCCAGTGTATTCCTACAGCGTGGGACACCTTATCACCAATGGTCACCTTTTATTTATTGCAATTGAAAAATAATTATAATCACTGTCTCAAATTTAACAGATGAAATTATAAGGTGATATCATGGAGTTTCATGACAATTATTATTTTTCAAACACAAAGTCAAATAATGGCTGAGCGGTGCTGTTTCTACTAAAAAAAAAATCACAATTTGGATAAGGACATTTTCCAAACAATTTAAATTGACACGAACTTGGAAAAAATTGGCAACAGACAGTGATTTGCTTAGGCTACTACATTTTTTTTTTTTTTCTTAACCATATACTATTATTCCTTCTGGCCTAATTAGGATCATAAGATCAGTAGAACTAGAAGAGATTCAAAATAGGATAAAACTTCAAATGTTACCATCTATCAGTTTCAATCAAATCCCTTACAAGGGCGCAGCCACAACGGTGCCTAAGAATTCACAGTATCCAATTATTTTGTCTCAAGTTTTATATTATTATTAAAAATTAACTATGTACAAATAATTGATCAAGAACTCAATTAACAAATACGATTGTGCTCTAAAATCTATAATCTAGAAATTTTGAATCTGCTTCTGATATTAGACGCCATAAAGAAGAAATAAAATAGAAAACAAACTCGAACAATAGACAAGAATAGAAAAAGAAATATTGAAACTTGACAAGTGACAACAAAGCAAAATATTATGTAGCATAATTGTTTTTTTGTAGTGTAGCAATTTTATTATTTTTATTTTTTTTGTATATTGTAGTATTTGGGTCACCTTGTACGCACCTCGACTAATTTTACGAAATATCTGTCACCTTTTTACCAGTAACAGGTATCAATAACTCTTTTTACTAAAACTAAAACAGATTGAAATAAATCACCTAATATTTGTATCGATTGAGATTTTAAAGTGTAGCAATTATTATTAGTGTAAACAACATAAATCCCTTCCTTAATGAAATTAATTACGTAATATTCTTTGTGTTATTTCTCTTTTCCGATTTTGAAAAAATATATATACATGTCATTGATCCTCATACGTTACTTCAATGTATGATGAAATAGTTTGGCCTATAGTTATGGAAACAAAATATCAGCTATCCTTATTCAATTGCTTGATTTAAGGCAGTAGTAGATGTTGTGATTTATTGGATGCTTAAAAGTAGTAACTAATATTCAAATTTAAAAATATCACCACAATATTTTTTTTTTTTTGAAATTTCTATTTGGAATACAAACTAAAAAAACCCCAGTTGACATTTTTTTCCGTCTTTTTTTCAAAATCAATATGAACATCGCTATATTATTGCGGCATTTCGATTCTTGGCAGTCGGAAATTATTTATGAACAATACAAAAGTGATGGAATTGTGGTTTCATAAAGTAGCACATTCTTGAAATTGATTTCGATGATTGGTACGGAATTGAATATTGATGATGTAGAAAAAAATTGAAGTAAAATACATTGTTGAAGGTAATTCCTCTCCAATTATTATAAGGAATGATAATGGAGTGAGAGTATACATTGAGTTGAAGAAAAGTTTTTCAGATTTTGTTAATTATCCGTTATAGATTACAATGTTTGACAAGTCCAATAAAGAAATTGATTTTGATCGTGAAATCGGTGTTATTCTTTGTGTTGAAGGAACTGAATCTGATACTTTTGTTGAATGTGCATTATTTCTTTATAAATTTACAAATTGTTAATAGAAATTGCAGTTGTCGTATAGAGTTATTAAGTTTTGTTATTTTTTTTTCTTGTATGTATTGTATTATATTATACATTGAATAAAATGAAACTATTTACTTAAAATTTCGCTGGCTTTCTCTCTCTTGATTTTGGGTAAAATACTTATACATGTTCTGGACCCTCATACATTGCTGTAATGTATGAGAAAACTAATTAGCCTATATTTATGAAAAAATAAATCAGATACTATCTTTATGTTCCTTAATTAACACCATTAATTACCTCTCTTAAACATCAACAATAATTTTTTTTTGTTCGATTACGACCTGGAATAAAAAAAAAAGTTAAATATACATGTCGACCACATCTTATACATTAATGGAATGTATAAGGTAAATCGTTTTTTCTATATTTAAGGAAATTAAATCAGACACCTTAATTATCTAATTTATTGATTAAATCTGACACCTATATTTAAGTAAAGTAAATCAGAAACCTTAAATCAAACACCTTAATTAATGGAAATTACTAATTTATTGATTAGTGATATCTTAAAATTAGTTACAGTAATTCAAATTGAAAATAATTTAATACATTCAAAAAAAAATAAAAAATCATGAATATCTATGTATAATACATAATACGACCTCTTATATGTAATTGTTTTTAAAAAGGTTCATAAAAATATTATTTCTTATAAATCATTATTTTTTTATGTGTATAAGGTCTAAAAATCAAATTGCATGAGGTGATATGTATATATGTAGAAAACATTGACTTTATACATAACAATCTTATGTATACTGTAATTAATTAAATGTATAATGTTGACGTTAGCGGAGTTTCAAAATGCATTATGTTGAAGAATATATATAACTTAATATGTATAATGTCAAAAATCAAATTGCATCAGGTGACCTTTATTTTTTTAAAAATAATATTAGTTCTTGAATATTTTAATCTATACATTAGTATGGTAACCTTATACATATTTATTTTATGTATTATATTATAGTTATGTGAATTATTGATTGAACAACTCATGTTAACTTAAAAATAATGCTTTCTTATACGCAACTTGATATGTATAAAAATGAACAAACAACATATATCAACCACATACTCCTACACTACGTAGTAATGTATGAGAATTGAATTGAACAAATAACAAAATTTAACCACGTCCTCATACATTGCTTAGTAATGTATGAGGACTGAAGTAACAATATTTGTATGACCTTAAATACTATTGTATGAGATGGTATAATACACTATCATTATGTATAATAGTTAGACGTCGTTATAAAATACAAACAGCAAATATGGAATTTATACTTCAACAACAAATATACATCGATTTTAGTCACGGCAGGGAAGAGCATATCCTCAGAAATTAATTTGGACTATAGGGGCGTCGACTTCAACTGCGAATGAACAGCCGTTTTCGGCTTCTACCACAACTCTGTCGTTGTATTTGGTGGTTAAATGGCGGAGCTATTGCCGGAAGGGTAGCCAAAGAGAATGACGGGGATGCCGAATTTCAAATTTGAATCATCACCAACACCAAAGAAAAATTCAAATCTAAATTTAATTTGACAAAGTTGAAAAAAAAAAAACTTAAAATTTAATGAAGAAGGTGAACTTTGTTTAGTTAATGGTTGATAACTGAAAAATTTGAAATTCCTCACATCATGTTAGCTTGATTGTAGGCGTAAATAAAGGAGCAGAGATATGGAGTAAAAATTGATGCACAGAAAAAGGAGCAAATAATGGCATTTTGATATGTGTGAGGGGGATGAGAGGAAAAGAATAAATTTAAGGGATTTAAGTAATTACTTTGAGATTTTTGTAATTACTTTTTTAATATGAGATTTTATGTAATAAGATAAAATTACCTTATGTATATATATATATATATATGTAAATTTTAATTATTAAAATGGTGGGGCGTCGCTGTCGAGCGTTATTACGACCTGTCGTCCCATCAAGGATGATCACATGGCCCTAATGATAATGACATCCACCACAGACAATTAGATCCACAATTGAGCCCATAATTTCTTATACATTATTTTACATCGCCATTGAGTTTGTACTTTCAATGTGCAAATACTTGCATGTATATTCATTTTAGACCTATGTTATTTAAAGTTAGGCTTAACAAAATCAATTTGCATGAAGTCGAGTCATTTTTGCCTAACTTCAACAATTTTTATTTAAACTTCAGCCACATTAGTGTTTTGTATGATATAGAAACATCCCCCTCCCTCCTCTCCTCCCCCCACCCCCACCCCACCCCCACCCCAACCTAGGGGCGGCTCTATCCTTTTGTAAAAAAGGTGACCGTCTTAGGTCTCAAATTTGAGGAAACTTATTTTTTAAGTAATAATATATATATTATGTGTAGAAAAATAATTTTTTATATACAATAAAAGTATTTTTAGAAGAAGTTTGATATATTTAGAGTATTATATCTCAAAATAAAAAAATTAACTGCTTTGATTATATTACTAACTAAAAGAGAATAATTAGAAGAAAGTGATTATATAATTTTTAAAATAAATTTTATTAAAAAATAAATTTTTTTCTTAAAAATATAAAGTTTTCATTTGATTTTGGCCTTGGGCCACTAACGCACTTGAGCGGCCCCCGCCCCAACCACCACCACATACACTGACACACATAAGGTAGCGATTCAATTAAGGACTTTGATTTCAGTGGGGTAGCTATGATCACACTAGCAATGTATGAATATAAGAGAAATAACTAAACTTCAATTTTATGAAAACTTAAGTTGATCTTCAGCCCTTTAAAACTTAAGATACCATGTTTGAAGTTAGTATTTGTCAAGATAATTTCGATTATTGTATGGTAGGAATAGTCTCAAAATAAGATCTGTGTAAAATAATTTAAAAAGCAAACACAAATTAAACCAAGATATCATTATCAATTTTAATTTGCCCGTTGCTCTGTTTAAAAGTCCAAATAGCCTTTGGCAAGTCTGAGATATACTGATCTCTCTAATATAAGTAAAAATGATGTTGATTTATTTACTATATATACAACCTCAAGAGCCACATTAAAAGATTATTTTGGATAAGTTTTTTTTGACTTTTACGAAGTAGGGAGGAGGAGCTAACCAAATGTACGTACATCATTGTCTTAATTTTGGATAAAATCTGCATTATTAGTACCCTATACTATTTTCTCACATGAGAATAGTGAATATTGTAACCTTGTTTTTTCTTTTTTCTTTTCTTTTTTTAATCCTGTCTAAGTGACTCAAACTCACAATCTAAATGTTAGAAATAAAGAGTGTGCTTATCATCCAAGCAAATCCCTCTTATCGTCTGTTGGAACCTAAATTGTTTAGTGGAATGATGTTTATTATTGAAATTATTATTACCTAAATTGTTTAGTGGAATGATGTTTATTATTGAAATTATTATTACTTAGTAAAAAGTAGGTTAATTGTGAAACCTAATCATTTATTGTAATGATCTTGCACTAATCCAGCCGTTAACTAAAACTGTGTTCAATAGGTGTCATTTAATCTTGATTAACTAAGGAAATGATGGATGGCTTAATTAGTGCCATAATATAACAAGTTGATATCACAATGAGTCAGTGACCTAATTACTAGCTAGTAGGTATCAGTAACTATTTTTTAAATTATCACATATGAATAACCTTGTCAAAATATGTAGATTCATTTGTTTTCTATCTTGATATTTTGTTGTCCTAATCTTTCTTGTAATCCCACTTTGAATATTTAATATTTTTGAGTTAAAAATCCATCAAAAACAATCTCTTTACCCTATAAAAATAGGGAATAAGTTCTGCATACATTATTCTCTTTAATTTGACTTATGAGTATATTATTGTTGTTTATGAATTACAACTCCATAATTGAAGTAAAGTAAGATTCGCGTTGATGCAACTAAATTGTGAAACCTATCACAATCGTCATGAATCCCTTTACTGATAATTACTTCTTTCTTTGGACAGAACTATACGAAGGTGAACTAAAGGGTTATCTAATTTGTAACGACAACTATATTCTTAATGTGCTTCTACTATTGTGTGGCATCATTGCAAATTCTATTATCCATTTTTGTGTACTCTCTCCATCACAATTTCTATGATATAATTTTTATTGGGTATGAAATAACAAAATTGTACTATTAAAGTTTATAATTTAAAACGAAAAAAAAAAATATTTATTTGATTATAAATTATTTAAAATAAGCAAAATTAAATTATAAAAAATATATATTTGAAATGTAAATTAATTAATCGAATGCAAAAAGAAATATTGAGAGATCTCCCAACTTCGAGTAAACTCTCTACAATATTTAAGCAGAGTCATTTATTAAATTTCTTATCAAGACATTCAGCGCTCAAAATAGAAATTAATCTATTTTTGCAACCATAATAGTATTGATCCAACAATTACAAGACATGATTAAGAAGAATATTAGAAACTGGCAGCACTCTTTAGAACTGCTTGGTATATAAAGATAAGATAACAATTTCAAATATAATTTAGAAGTAATTTTAGTTTATATTTAATTTGAGAAACTAACTAATTCAAAAAGTATTTTATTCCATCGATCATATTAAAATAATAAAATTTTATTTTAAAAAATATTTCAAATTATAAATATCTTTATGTATAGCATCTCATGTACCTAGTGACCTCGCGATGTCCTAAGATATGTGTCATCGGTGGAGCCCAATGTACCTTTACTTCTCTTATTTTTGTAAGCAATTTCTTTTGTAAAAGTTAAATAAATTTCAATTCTTTTGAAGTTAATTGCATTTTATTTTAATTTCTTAAAAAATTATTAAAAATATTTTTTAATCTGTAAAGGTATATTATATTTTTTCAGATACATCACTTAATTTTTATACGAATATATTATATTTTTCACTGATATATTTGAATTTTTAAGTAAAATCAGAGATTTATGTAATTATTTAAGAGGTTGAGATTTTAAATAGTTATGATAAATTAATTTATGATATGATAAGTTTTTCTCATTTTTGTTTGAACATAGCTCGTATTTACACACTTTCTTTCATATTTTTTTGCTCTTTCCTCATCTTTTATTTGTTGCGTATTCGTGGAAAACTTATCATCTATTGTCAACAATTTTTGTGATTGTGACACATTTATAATATTAACCTTACACGTTTGGATGTGCGTGAAAGAAAAAGCTATAGTAAAAAAAAAAAAAAAAAAAAAAGCCTACTAATAAGATGTTGAATGCTTTAAATAGTATGAGACTTTCCAAAAATATTGTGTGAATTTGATCTAACTAATACTATTTCCAACTTGTCTATTAGGTATTTTTGTTAACCACATAAATATATCATTTAGTTTTATTAAATTTACCACATAAAATATATCATTTAGTTCAGTTATAAATAATACGTATAAATAAAGTAAATAACATATTCCTTGTGATTGATTTAACTACATTGCATATGAATGAAAATGCATAAAAATAAAAAAATCTTAAATCCATGTCAACAATGAGTAATTAAAATACTTTATTTAGAATTGAGGTTCCAGTTAAACAGAACTTAATTCAAACATGTAAATGAGTTGGCTTGATAAATCTAAGTATGGTGTTATTCTTTTCTTGTGAGACATTTGATTTACCAGAATATAACGTTAAACTTTTGTCTTTTATTATTCCACTAGGATATAGGTATATATATCTTCTCAGACATTTCTTTGTCAAGACATTAAGGCTTGTTTGAACATAATTTAAAGTTATGAAATGATATTTGATTGACTTGAAGTTGAAATTCAACAGAATATATAATTTGAATTTCTGAAATTGTGTATTTTCTGACAAACTTGAAATTTGTTAAAAGAAAAAAATTACAAAGGCAAATCATATATTCAAGATTTGACTTAATAATCAATCATCAATCAGTAAGAAACTTTTTTATTTTTGGGTCATAATCAATTAATAACCTGCTGGCGATTTTCCACCCTTCGATTGTGGCCCCCTACCATTTTATTAGGTTTTATTATAAAGAAAAAAGAAAAAATTAAGGTCCGTTTAGACCTGACAATTGTATAATTTGAAAAAAAAAAAAATAGTAATTTTTATTTTTTATTAAAATGAAAATAATATTTTAAAACTAAAGTATATATGGAAAAAAAATTGAAGGTGTTATTAAGTTTTTGAGGATTTGAATTGAATTGGTGTGTTTTAACTTTCAAATATCTCTTTTAATTTATTTCTCTAATTTTAATTAGACACGTAATTTAAGAAAAGATTGAAAGTGTTTAAATTTTATGATTTTAAATTGAAGATTATAGAATATATAAAACGATTCTTCAATTTTATGTTATTAAATACATTATCTGAAAAATTTAAAACATTCTTTTTAAAATTAGATCGAGTAAATTAAGACAGATAAAGTATGCTTACTTCACCTTATTCCCCTCACCTAATGCCTATATAACATTTTAAACATTTGATGCTCATGAGTCACCAAGAATATAATTTTCATTTTAAATATCAAAATTGACAAATTAAAGGTGGTTGAGGAGCATGGATCCTTGCACACTTGTAATTTCTATGGAGTAATAATAATTCGCCCATGTCTTTTAACTTGTCAAAATATTCCACGGCTACCACATTGGTTTAAACAGATAAATTATTATATTTAATAGCAGTTTAATGTAAAGATATTTATTTTCTATTTAATGAAATAATTTAGCCACATAAATCATTGTAACTTATTTAAAAATCAGGAATTTAAAAAATTATTACTATTTTATAAATTTTGGTATATAGTCAAACACATAAATTAAAATAAAAGGAGTATAATTCTAGTTAGGATTTACCCACAAAGGACAATATAATTTTGTCAAGTATAGTTAAGGTCCACTACTAATTAATAGTCCCGTCTGCTCCGATTTGTTTATCTAATTTTTAGTTGGTATGACGTTTAAGGATCTGGAAAATATTTTTACATCTTTTGATTATAAATTAAAATATATAAATAATTATTTTAAATTAAAACATATACAATAGATTAAATATTTTTTAATTTTATGATCTTAAACAAGTCATAACAAACATTCAAATTAAAAATTTAGAAAAAATAACATAAACATACATCTTAACTTGACACACTTATACAAATTCTTACTCTTACAACGTAATTATAAAGATTTAATTAATTATATACCCTCGTTAGAAGTATCGAAAGTTAATTTATGTATCTCGACAGTCTCAAAATCGAAAAGAATATATTAGAAGCTAATTTGTATCTTTACAAAGGATAGAATTCACTAGATATATGGAAAGCTAATTATATATTTCGACTGACCTAAAATTAAAATTTTCATAATTATATAAAATATTGAAATTTCTTTTAATTAAGCTTCAAACTATAAGAATTTACATTGTTTGTCCAAAAATAATTAGAAGAGGAAGAAATTTTCTTCTATTCTAAACGAACTAAAAAAATAATTTAAACAAATCAAATCGAAGAGAGTAATTTTTATTCAATTTTTTTTTTTTTTTGGCACATTGCATTCAAATTTATGTCGTGTAAAATCATCTCTAACTTAATTTGATGAGATAGATATAAAAATTGGACAGAGAGAGAAAGCTCCACATACAAGTCTAGTATTTGAAAGATTATTTGATACGCAGATCAAATAACCTCGAATTATAGACGCGAAATTATAATTTTTAATTAATTTGTATCATATTAAAGGTGAGATAATATTATTATTTCATTGCAAATGGAAATGGAAATAAGATAAAATATTTTGATACTAAATTTGATATTATTATTTATATAATATTCAATTAATGATATAAATTCATTTTAAAATAAATCTATAAGGTCATTTAATTGATCCTCATGGTAAAATTATTTATTTTAATTTAACTATTTTATTTATGAAATTACTAAAATTGTAAGGAAAAAATTAAATATGTTATCAAATTATTAAAAATTATTTAACTAAGTTAATAAGTAAAACAGTCCAGGCCTTAGTTACATGAAACAACAAATCATAATTTAAAAAAAAAAAAAAAAAAAAAAAAAAACCTGTACATATATGAGTAGAAACACAGGGATTGATGGAATCAAGTTTTTTGATTAGGGACAACTCGATATATACAATAAAGCTTTGCTATGTGGAAAATATTATCCGATTCATACAAAGGTTTATTTTATGTTGTCTAACCTTACATTTTTATTAGAAATCGACTTTGATTGATTGGTTGTGCTGTTCTAATTTCTACTAAGATTCGAAGCTTGAACACTATGTATTCATACGCAAAACAGTCCAGGCTTAGCTACAACAAACAGCAAAATCATTATTTAAAAAAGAAACTTGTACAAGAGTAGAAACACTGGAATTGATGAAAACAAGACTTTGATTGATCGACATAAAAAATAAAGATAGTCTGATACACTATATGCGAAATCCATCACAAAGAGACCTACTTTGATAGATCGGTTGCCATCTTCTAATTACTTCCTACCGGAAGGGCCTCCCCTATTATAGTTTCTCCTTCCTCCATTACTTCTTCTTCCTGTATATTTCTTGTTTCCCTTACCTGCCACCGTTGTTGTTGTTGTTGATGATGAGTTTCTAAACACACTCCAGAGGTCCCATGCTGTCGTAGCCACACTAGTCACTGTACTAAACACATCAAGCAACTTATCAAATCTCTCTTTATTATTATTATAATTATAATTTTCCTCCTCCGATGGACTGGTACTAGTGGTAGGATTCGCTTTTTGCTCCTGCAATAAAGCCTCGTACATGTAAAGCAAGGAACAAGCCCCTGAAAAATCGGGCAGAGGAAACTTGGATGAGATTGTATTTCGATAGGGGGAGTATTGACTTGGCAAACCGGCGAGAAGTTGAACAACCAAATCTTGATCTGATATTGGATTGCCGATTGCTGTTAGTGAATCGGCTGTGGATTTCAGTTTTTTCACATACGATTCGATGCTCTCACCATCACCCTTTCTGATGCTGTGAAATTGCATTTTCAGTTGTTGACCTAAAATTGTTTCATCTCTTGAACCCAACTCCGATTTTGGCATAGACGTACTTTTACTATCATCTGTATCTGATGGAAAACTCATGGTTGAAAAAATTTATTTTGATTACCCCTTCCACATTCAATTACTTTGGTGTCACTTAATTCATTTTTTTTTCTGGACCCCACAATCCACTTTAAATTACTTTAATGTATTTAATTTATTCTTCTGTGCACCCACATTCCACTTTCAATTTTTGATCAAATATTAATTTCTCTCTCTTTTTTATTTTCCTTTATAACTTTAAATTAATAAAATGAGTCCCATAATCTATGTGTCAAAATAAATTTTTTCCTCATGGTTGGTTCTTGTATTCTGAAGTCTAGTCTCTCTTTTGGCTGAGTGACCCTGTAAGGTTGAATGCCCTAACACCTTATTTGGGTGGTTATTAAGGGGTCGTTTGGCCTTGTGAATTCCCATTTTTCTTTTTTCATTCAAAAAAATTCTTATTTTTCTTAGACTATTAGTTGCGTAAAGTTCGTGCTAAGCTCGGACTTAACCTTATGATAGAAGAATATAAAATTTAATTTTTTTAAAAATATAAATTAACTCACATTTTTTTATTACGTAATTTATTTAATTTATTGATACATTGATTATGTCCTATTTGGTAAGTTATTATAATTATTAAAGTTTTTTTGTTATATAATTGAATAATTTTTAAAGAATTTTATTTATGAGGAAGGAGGTATGAAGGAGAATTAACAAATATGAATAGACGTAGATTTAATTTAAATCAAATAAATCGTGTGTTTAGCATGTTTTAATTTTTTTTCATATTTAACTGGTTAGATTTTTGAAAAAAAATATTTTCTCTAGAGATATCTAAATGACGTCGTGTAAGTAGAAAAATTATATTTCGCATTTCATATTTTTTGAGCCCTTCGTTCTTCAATATACCTTGTCTTCACCGGTAGCTCCCATCCCCGTCACCCCATACCCCACCTCTCATAATATTTATCTAAATTATATATAAATAATTTTTAAATAATATTTTACTTACATGCCAAATATAAGAAAAAAGTAAGAAACACTCTAATTTTTTGAGGAAAAAAATTTAAATAATATTTTTCATAAAAAAAAGTTTGTACCACACCCAAAGAGAATAAATATTATTACTAAGAAACAATAAATGTTTTGATTGAAAATGCCACTGTAATTTCAAAGTGGCACAAATGTTATTAAAATGTAAGAAAATAAATAATGTACTCTATCCTTTTTATTTTGTTTTACATTTGTTTATTTGGTACTCCTATTAAAAAGCTATTTAAAAGGAGTTTGTTTGCTCGATAATTATATTTTAAAAGTGTATAGTTAAAAATTATTGGGTCTGTGAAGACGATCAAACTCCCAAAATCCTCACTTATTTTAAGAAATAATTATATAGTTACTTAATGATAACAATAATATTGGTTCACCAAAAAAAAATATTGGAAGAAAATAATAAATAGCTCCTAATTTGTCAAAATAATAAGTAAAAAGGAAATTTTATTTTTAGTACAAGGATCAAGCAAAATAAGAGAGAGAGAGAGAAAAGGGTATTCTTTCAATTTCTTTTTACTTGTTTTTTGACTTGATAGATAACTTAAGAATCAAATATATAAAAAGTAAAACACATGAAATTATCTTTATTAATTATGTTTTAAAAATTTAAATTTTGATATTAATACTTTATGTAATTACTTAATAACACTAAGAATGTAGAAAAAATTTATAAATCTTTCGTGATTTACTAAAATAAATAAGTAAAAACGAACAAGTTATCTAACAAGGAACAAGAAGAGATTTATAAAAAATTACTATTATGTATAATTCAATTATAAATATAAAAATAAAAATATCATAAAATAATAAATGTAGACAAATATAATAATATGTATAAAAAATAATAAATATATGTGATTATCTAATTGCATTAAAATATTTGTGAGGACTACCAAAAAGGAAAATTCTCCCTTATATACAATAATATTTTTTTAGATTGCTCGAATCCACAACCTCAATATTGAAAATGAAACCTAAATTCCCTTTTATCATCTCCGAAACCTAAATTGCTTACCGCAATGATGTTTACTGAAAGTATTATTATTACTTAGCAAAAGGTAGGTTAATTGTGAAACCTAATCATTTATTGTGATGATCTTGCACTAATCCACTCGCTAACTAAAAATATGTTCAATGGGTGTCATTTAATCTTGATTAACTAAGGAAATGATGGATGGCTTAATAAGTGCTACGGAAAAGGTACAAATATACCCCTGAACTATGAGAAATCCCTCGTTATACTTTGGGTATAAAGATACCCTTGCCGTTAATGATTAGGGTTGTATATACCCCTCAACTTAATGACAGGACACGTGTCAAGGTATTATTCGTTGACCTTTTTTAAAAATTTGTTTATCTCAAATAATTAAATTAACCCAAATTAAATCATACGACCCGATCCATAATTAAATCCGACGACCCGACCCAAAAAAAACCCACGTGTTTCTTGAGAGGGCCGATCCTTCCCTCTTCACCTACAATGGGGGGATTCCAGTTTACTGTGATGATTCAGGACCCTGGTTACTTAGCACTCCTAGCTATGGAATGCCTCAACCAGGATCTCCATAACTTCAGACCAAATGTGTGGATGACCACACTCATGCAAATCTTTCGTCTATCCTTCCAAGAGGACCTCACTCTAACATTAATGTCGGAGATGATGAACATCAGAAGCTCGAATCTACCATTCTATCCTCCCCAAAATCCCTCTCTCCTGGTAATGTGCCCTCTTTTTGTGAGTCTCAGTAGGGCAGACCTAACAATACCAACAATGCTCCCTCAGAACCTTCCCTCCCAAAACTCTATTCCGAACACAAAAATGTTAGAAAGAGAGAAAACCCTGGAGGCTCTCAAGGAAAGCAACAGGGAAATGAAAGCCTTATTAGCTCAGTTAAGAATACTCACGACGGATGTTTTCACTTTGGAAAGACCTGCAAGTCTAATTTTCGAGGAGCCTACTCGAGAGCTGGTTGTTGTTCTCCCTCTTCTCGACATCTCAAGGGTAGAAATAGGTTTAGAGCTGCCAAACCCTATGACAATGACTCCTTACAAAATAAAGATCTCACCACTCTCAAGGAAGAGGAAGAGACTGCTCAAAGTCTCAGGGGAAAGGAAAGACAATCCTTCAAGGGAAACCATAAAAAATCATCAATGAAGAATTATCTAATATGGAATGCTAGGGGTGCCAACAATGCTGAATTTATGCGCCACTACAAGTCTCTTATAGGCATTCACCAACCCTACATTATAGTTCTTCTTGAAACTAGGATGGTTGATCATAGGGGCTTAGCTGATGAGTTAGGTTTTCCTTGTTTCATTCAATCTTCGACTTCTGGTTCTTCCAAGGGCATTGTTATTTTATGGAAGGATGATGTCATCTCCTTAAAGGACATCTCCATCCCTTCCCAGACCATCCATGCGACTGTCAAGGTTAGTTTTTCTCCCTCTTGTTGGATTCTTAGCATTATTTACGCCAGTAATACTTTTTCCTTTAAAAGAGACCTTTGGGGCTAATTAAGGTGTATTTTTTATTCTCTTCAATTCCTTGAAAGATATAGCTGGTTCATAGGTGGTGATTTTAATGAAATCTTAAATACCTCAGAGAAATTTGGGGGAATTAGTATTAATAATCACAGAGCTTCTGTTGTTAGGGATTGTCTAAACCATTGCAGCCTTATAGATCTTAGTTTCAGAGGTAGTAAATTTACTTGGTCCAATATGAGATATAAGATTAGACATAATCTTATTTTAGAGAGATGGGATAGGTGTTTTGCCAGTGATCATTGGATCCATCTTTACCCTAAAGCCTTCATCCTCCATCTTCCTAGGACCCAACCCATTCTGACCACTCCCCCATCCTGGTTACTTTTAGCAGAACCCCTCACATTTCTCATAAACCCTTTAAAGTTGAATCGATGTCGTGTAACCACTCTGATTTTCCTAATCTTGTGGCTCGATCTTTTCCCCCAGAGTCCAACCTCACCAGAGCCACTTTGGACTTTGCAGACTCTACCTCTACCTGGAATAATAATACCTTTGGAAATATTTTCCACAAAAAAAAAAACATCTTTTATCTAGGCTTAATGGTATCCAGCGGTCTCCTAATTACCCTATTAGCACTTTCCTTCACAATCTAGTGGATCAGCTCACTAAGGAATACAATGCAATTTTAAAAAATGAGCAAAACTTTTAGATGCTCAAATCCAGGATAAACTGGCTCATGAAAGGGGACCAGAACAATAGGTTCTTTCACACTTCCACCCTTAATAGAAAGAAAAGAAACAAGATACATTGCCTTCATGATCAAGGCAGGTGGATCTGTGCCCGTGAAAATATTAAAGATGCCATCATCTCCTACTACTCCTTTCTCTTCAAAATTGACCACTTTCAAGGCCACTTAAAATGTCTAAGGAATCCTTCCCACAATGGATCTCTTCCTCCCTTTTGCCACCTTATCCTAGACTCCATCCCCTCTTTATCTGAGATTCAAAATATTGTCTTCTCTTTTCAGCCTTTTAAAGCTCCTAGTCCTGATTGAATGCATCATTTCATGTACCAAAAATTCTGGAATACTTTTGCTCCTCTCCCATTGGACTTCTGCACCCACACTTTCACTCATGAGATTATGGATGCTCAGGTAAACACCACTTACCTTTGCCTTATCCCAAAGTACAAAAATGCAACCACCCTTAAGAACTTCAGACATATTGGCTTTTGCTACATCCAGTATAAAATCATTAGAAAAATTATTGCTATTAGAATCAAGTCTTTCCTTCAATCCATCATAGGAACTACCCAGGCCAGTTTTCTATCTAAGAGGAGAGCCTCTGATAATGTCATTATTGTCCAGGAGTACATTGACCATTTTAAAAAAATGAGAGGGTTAACCCCCAATATTATCTTGAAAATTGATTTAGAGAAGGCCTTTGACAGACTAGAATGGTCTTTCATTAGACAGACCTTCTTCTACTTCAATTTCCCTCCTGGTCTCATCAAGCTTATTATGACTTATGTCTCATCTTCTTCCATCTATATCCTTGTCAGTGGTTGCTACACTTCTAACTTCCAACCTACCAGGGGATCTAGGCAAGGAGACCCCCTCTCTTCTTACCTATTCATCATGTGCATGGAACTTCTTTCTAGAAGAATTAATCATGAAGTAGATATTCTCCTATGACTTTCTTTCCAAATCAATCACAGAGGACTTAGTATTCAACTCTTCTTTGCTGATGACTTAACTTTCTTTTCCAGAGATGGTAACCTCAACTGTGTTATTATTGTCAGAACCCTTCATAATTTTAGTCTCTTCTCTGGCCAGAAGGTCAATCTAGCTAAATCTAAAGTCATTTTCTCCCCTAACTGCCTCTTTTCTACAAAAGCCCTCATTTCTTCCACTTTGGGTATTAAATCCAGCCACTCTTTTGGGAAATACCTTGAATTTCTTATTTTCCATGGTAAACCTAGGTTGTTTGACTTTCACTTTATCCTTGGTAACATCAGTAAAAGTTTAGCTGGATAAACAATTAAATTTCTTAATATGACTGGAAGAACCACTTTTGCCAAAAGCCTGCTTGAGTAGCATCTCTAACCATGTTATGCAATACATCCTTCTCCCTAGTAGGATTCATACTTTAATTAATAGAGATTAGAGAAACTTTATCTGGGGATCCACTACTGAGAAAAAAAAGATGCATATGATCAACTGGACCATCATCACTCAGCCCAAACATTTGGGAGGTCTAGGCATGCAATAAGCCCATATCAAGAATGACTCCTTGTTGTGTAGCCTGGCCTGGAGGCTTCATTCAAACCCATCTCTTTGTGGGCTCAAGTCCTCCTCCAAAGAAGTCATCTCACTAGACTTCTTCCTTATTCTTCCTCTAGAATCTGGAGAAATGTTCAAAGAGCTTGGTCCCTTTGTAGAGGTATTGACCAATGGTTTGTCTTTAATGGTCGTAAGATTTACATTTGGAAGGATAAATGGGTCTCTTGCCACCCCCCCTTGAATCTATCATTCATGGCCTCCTTCCAAAATCCAGTTCCACTCTTGGGTTATCCTCCTTTTGGCAAAACAACATCTGGAATCTCAACTCCCCCCCCCCTTTATCATCCCTAGAGATCTTTAGCTCAGTATGTTTAATGCCTTCAAGCCTGGCCCTCTTCTCAATGCTGAACTTCCCCTCTGGACCTTGACTGGCAATGGGAGGTTCTCCTGTAAAACTGCCTACCACTACATTGCTACCACTAAGCATCCTCTCACCCACAACCCTATTTCTTTTTAGGGGATATGGAAACTTCTTGTTCCTTATAAACTCAATTTTTTCCTGTGGTCTCTTCATCACAATAGTCTCCCCACTAACTCACCCCTGCTCATTGGGGTCTCTCTATTGCTCCATACTTTCATCACTATCATCTTCTTTATGAGGACATCCCTCACCTATTCTTCTCTTGCCCTCATGCCATCTTTCTCTGGCAAAACCTCTTCCATCTCTATCGAGGTGCTCATACCACTAATTCTCTCATGTTTTACCCATCCAATTGGAACACTATCCGACATCTGTTAAGAAACCTTTTCTTTGACAACCTCATCAGATGGTCAATCTTGCCGCTTTTCTGCCTCTGGCACATTTGGAAGAATAGAAACTCTAACTCTTTCAACAATAGATCCTCCCACTCTTTCTTTAAACTTGCGTATTCTGAAACTGTTGAATTTTCCCACCTGAACCCTATCTCTGCTTCTAGAAGCTCTGTCATCATTCATGTAGGTTGGAACCCCCCCCTCCTACCCATCACTTTAAGCTGAATACTGATGGCTCCAGTTTGGATAATCCGAGCAAATGAGGTATTGATGGTGTCATTTGAAATGCCAATGGTAATTGGGTTTTGGTTTTTTCTCCAAGTTACCTCGACGATACCGACAACTTCATGGAATTATTAGCTCTTTGGAAAGGTTTTCAAATAGTTATTGATCACAACTTAACCCCCATCATCATCAATGTTGATTTTGAGGATTTAATCAAAATGCTACAATCTGTTAATGCACTTTTTAACTTCTACATTCATGATTGCAGGTTGATACTACAAAAACTAGTAAGGCCTTCGGTCCAGCATAGTTACAGAGAACAAAACAGAGTGGCAGATGCTCTAGCAAAGGAAGACACAAAAGGAAGCTTTTTGGACTACTGTAATGTTTTTGTCTCCCCGCCTCCTTTTGTAACCCACACAGTTTGGAATGATATGTGAGGAAAACAATTCTCTAGAACAGTTCCTTCTTCTCAGACCCGTTTTTATAAACTACTGAACTGCTCTAATTAATGCATCTCTACTTTACCAAATAAAAAAAAAATATTACAAGACATAATTAAGAAGAATATTAAAAACGGGTTGCACTCTTTAGAACTGTTTGGTATATAAGATAAGAATAACAAGAAAAATAAAATTTAGAAGTGATTTTAATTTATATTAAATTTCAGAAATTATCCAATTTAAAAAGCAGATGTGTCGTCGGTGGAATAGTAGTACAGCCATTTGTTGCTAAATGGAGCCCATATGAGCTTTCGGGCCCAATGCACCTTTACTTTTCTATTTTTGCATGCAATTTCTTTTACCAAAAGTTACATAAATTTCAATTTTTTAAAAATTAATTATATTTTATTTTAATTCAAAATTATTGAAAATGGCTGATTCAGTATATGTGTATACCTCACATAATTTTATACGGATACATCATATTTTTTTAAATATACCACGCAAGTTTTGAGTGATGTATTCACGCTTTTAAGTAAAAATTAAAAATTTATGTAATTATTTACAAGATTAAGATTTTAAATAATTATGATAAATTAATTTATGATATGATGTAAGTTTTTCTCATTTTTTTTTTTATCATAATTCGTATTTACACACTTCTTTCAGATTTTTTTGCTCTTTCCTCATCTTTTATTTGTTGCGTATACGTGGAAAACTTATCATCTATTGTCAACAAATTTTGTGATTGTGACACTTTTATATAATTAACCTTACACGTTTGGGTGTGCGTGAAAGAAAAATCTATAGTTAAAAATAAAATAAAATTCTTATAAGATGTTGAATGCTTTAAATAGTATGAGACTTTCGAAAAATATTGTTTGAATTTGATCCAACTAATACTATTTCTAACTTGTCTACTAGGTATTTTGTTAAGTTAACCACATAAAATATATTATTTAGTTTAGTTATATTATTTTGTTTAGTTATAACTATCAACCTGAAGTAGAATATACATAGATTTTACGTCTTATTGAGACAAATACATATAAATAAAGTAAATAACATATTTCATGTAATTAACTTAACAACATAGAATATGAATGAAAATGCATTTAAAAAAAAATCTAAAATCTATATCAACAGTGACTAATTGAAATATTTTATTTAGAATTGAGGTTCCAATTAAACAAAACTTAATTCAAATATGTAAATGAGTTAGCTTGATAAATTTAAATATGGTGTTATCCTTTTCAAAAAATTACATAAATAAACATCGTTAACTTTCAAAATTTCTAAAAATCCCCCTACTTCTGAAAAATTACATAAACCTCAACATTTCATATTTGGGACTATTTCTGAGATACAAGTTAACCCTACATGTATATAATGCATGATACAAGTTAATCACATTAGATACATGTATCAGCAGTATGTATCTAATATGATTAACTTGTATCATCAGAGGTCAAATATTTGGATTTTTGAAGATTTTAAAAAATATTGAAATTTTTGGTAATTAAGATTAATCATGTCGGGTATATATGTAAAATTTTCTATTCTTTTCTTGTGAGACATTGGACATACCCAATACTTGTCAAACTTATCAAAAGTTTGCCACATGATATTTTATTTATCAGAATATAACGTGAAACTTTTGTCTTTTATTATCCACTAGGTATATATATCTTCTCAAACATTTCTTTATCAAGATATTAAGGCTTGTTTGAACATAATTTAAAGCTATGAATTGATATTTAATTTACTTGAAGGTGAAATTCGTTAGAATATATAATTTGAATTTCGTAAATTACAAACTTGAAATTTGTTAAAAAAAAATTACAGAGGCAAATCATATATTCAAGATTTGACTTAATAATCAATCATCAATCAATTAGAAACTTTTTTATTTTTTAGGTCATAATCAATTAATAACCTGCTGGCGATTTTCCACCCTTCGATTGTGGCCCCCTACCATTTTATTAGGTTCTATAAAGAATTAAAGAAAAATTAAGGTCCGTCTAGACTTGACAAATGTATAATTTGGAAAAAAAAAAAAATACTCCTTTCGTCTCATTTTATGTATCACCTTTTGATCGGGTATAGAATTTAAGAAATGAGTGATGACTTTGTAAAGTTAACAAAATTGTTCATCTTAAAGGTTTACTTTTTAGTTGTGTTTTCTTATTTAATACCCAGTGCCATTAAATAATTATCAAATAAGAAGAGATGACATTATTTTTTAAACGGAATAAAAAGAAAATGACGACGCATAAAATAGGATGGAGGAAGTAGTAATTTTTATTTTTAATTAAAATAAAAATAATATTTTAGAACTAAAGTATATATGGAAAAAAATTGAAGTTGGTATTTTAGAACTAGAGTTAGGGAAGTTGGAGCACTCAGAGGAGAGATGTGATTTCAGTTACTGTAGGCGTTTTAAGGTTGAGGGGATCAGAGAGGCTATTCGTAGGATGCGGAGGGGTAGAGCGACGGGGCCTGACGGGATTCCGGTGGATTTTTGGACGTATGCTAGTGGGGCAGGTTTAAGGTGGTTAACTGATTTGTTTAACGGCATTTTCAAGACGACGAAAATGCCCGAGGCTTAGAGATGGAGTACGATGATTCTGTTATATAAAAATAAGGGTAACATTCAGATTTGTAACAACTACAGGGGTATTAATCTGTTGAGTCACACTATAAAGATTTGGGAGATAGTGGTTGAGCGGAGATTGAGGAGGGTCGTGTCCGTTTCGGAGAATCAGTTTGAATTTATGCCTGGTCGCTCGACGACAGAGGCAATCCACCCAGTGAGGAGATTGGTGGAGCAGTATAGAGAAAGGAAGAGGGATTTACACATGGTATTCATCGACTTGACAAAGGTGTATGATAAAGTCTCGAGGGAGGCTCTTTGAAAATACTTGGAGGTGAGAGGGGTCCCAATGGCGTACATCAAAACTATTAAGGATATGTACGATGGAGGAAAGACCCGGGTGAGGATGGCGGGAGGAGATTCAGAGCATTTTCCGGTCGAGACAGGATTGCATCAGGGATTGATTCTTAGTTTGTTCCTATTTACGTTGGTGATAGACGTGTTGAAACGGAGTATTCAAGGCGAGGTGTCTTGGTGTATGTTATTTGCGAATGATGTAGTGCTGATTGATGAGACGCGGGGGGTGGGGGGTGAATGACAAATTGAAGGTTTGAATGCAAACCCTCGAGTCTAAGGGGTTTAGGTTGACTAGGTACAAGAAGGAGTATTCGAAATACAAGTTTCGTGACTTGAGGCAGAAGGACGAAGTGGTGGTGAGGTTGGACTCTCAGGATGTTCGTAAGATGGATAGTTTTAAGTATCTTGGATCTATAATTCCGGGGAATGGTGAGATTGATGAGGATGTCTCTAAACATATTGGAGCAGGTTGGATGAAGTAGAGGCTCGCCTCGAAAGTGTTGTGTGATAAGAAGGTGCCCCTTAAATTTAAAGGCAAATTCTATAGAGTGGCAGTCCGTTCGGTCATATTGTATGAAGCGGAGTGTTGGTCAGTCAAGCACTTCCACATCCATAAATTGAAGGTGACGGAAATGAAAATATTACGTTGGATGTATGGTTTTACTGGAGGGGATAAAGTTAGGATTGAGATTATCCGGAAGAAGGTGGGAATGGCTTCGGTAAAGGATAAGATGCGGGAAGAAAGACTGAGATGGTTTAGGCATGTGATGAGGAGGGGCGCGGATGCCCCAGTTTGTAGGCATGAGAGTCTAGCTTTGGATGGTTTCAGGAGGAGTAGAGGTAGGCCGAAGAAATATTGAAGAGAGGTGATTAGACATGAATAGAGCAGCTTCAGTTTACTGAGGACATGACCCTAGATAGGAAGGTGTGAAGGTTGCAGATAAGGGTAGAAGGCTAGTGGGAGTGCGTGGGTTGTAGCAGGCAGTCAGGAAAGGTCTTATGTAACCGGGTTCGTAATTCTAGAATTGTGTACTTAGATGTCTTTGGTATGTGAGGGTATGTTACTATTAGGTGGGAATTCTATTTCTTATTTCCTAGTTCCTATTTTCTTATTTAGTGTTACCCTTATGTCTCGTATTTCATATTTTCTCTGGTTTCTATTCTATTATTCCTTATTTCTGATTTTCTATTGTGTCATCCATCCCCTTGTTTACTACTCTTTATCTTGAGTCAGGGGTCTATCGAAAACGGCTTCTCTACTTTTTCGGAGGTAGCGGTATGGACTGCGTACATCTTACCCTCCCCAGACCTACTTTGTCGGAATACACTGAATTTGTTGTTGTTATTGTTGTAGTTGTTTACATGAAATTTAAACTACTATCCTCATTTTAATTTATTAATCTAATTTTAATTAGACACAAAATTTAAGAAAAGACTAAAAAGCATTTAAATTTTATGATTTAAAACTGAAGATTTATATAATATATAAAAATGTTCTTCAATATTTTGTTATTAATACATTATTTGAAAAGTTAAAAATCAAAAAATAAAAAAAAATAAATCTTTTACCAACAAATTAAAAAAAAAATAAAAAATCAAACAAATTAAGACGGATAAAATATACTTACGTCAGCTTATTCCCCTCACCTAATGCCTTTATATTTTAAAAATTTGATGCTCCTGAGTCACCAAGAATATAATTTTCATTTTAAATATCAAAATTGACAAACTAAAGGTTGTTGAGGACCATGGATCCTTGCACGTTTGTAATTTCTACGGAGTAACAATAATCATAATTACTTTTGTCTCATTTAAATTCGCTTATTTTAAATTTAGCCTATCAAACATAAACAAATCTTTTAACTTGTAAAAATATTCGACGACTATCACACTGGTTTAAACTGATAAATAATTAAATTTAATAGCAGTTTAATGTAAGATATTTATTTTACATTTAATAAAATAATTTAGCCACATAAATCATTGTAAATTATTTAAAATCATGAATTTAAAAAATTATTACTATTTTATAAATTTAATATATAATCAAATAAAGTCACATAAATTTAAATAAAAAAATAAAAATAAAGGAAAGGAGTATAATTCAAGTTAGGATTTACCTACAAACCGACAATATGATTTTGTCAACTATAGCTATAGCTAAGGTCCACTCGTAATAAATACTAATACTAGTAGTATTTTTATTTTTTTTTGGGTAAGAATACTAGTAGTATTTATTGTTTGCTTTGTTTCGATTTATTTAATTGATTTTGGTTAAGTATAGCGTTTAAATAAGGGATTATTTGTTACGCAGATTAATTATCCTTAAATTATAAACATGAGTGTATAATTTTTTCCTAATTTATATCATATAGGAGGTGAGATAATATAATTTCATTGCAAAAGAAAATAAAATGAGATATTTTAGTACTGTATTTGATGTTATTGCATTTATACCATATTCGATTGATTGTATAAATTAATTTCAAAATAAATTTATATCAGCATCTAAAATTGATGTATAAATTTAGTACTAAACATAATCTCAAAATATTTTACATTATTATTCTGTGTACCAAACGAATTCTAAGGGATCGTTTGATGTGAGGTATAAAAAAAATAGTTCAGATATAAAATGGATTACTTTATTTATATTGGGTGTGAGGTATTAACTCTTCTCGGATTTATTCATCCCACCATTGATACCATAAGTTATTACCAGTAAGGTATCCCATAAGTTATTACCAGTAAGGTATCCCATACAGTGACGGACTCAGGATTTAAGAATAGTGGGTGCTTAAAAAATTAAAAAAAGAAAAGCACCTCAATGAGGCTCAAACCCACAACCTCCTTACAATGAACGACCTTAAAATCAACTCAAATATCAATGCACTAAACCAACTTTATGTTATAGTGGTGCTTTTATATATTTATACCTATTTTCATATATTTTTTATGTAAGTATATATACTTCGCGTCAAATTTAACAATTGTTGAAGCACCCTAAAATATAATGTAGGTTCGCTCCTAATTTCATATACATAATGGGATAATTAATTTCGAGATTTATTATCTCGAAATAATATAATTTCCCAACCAAACGATCCTGAGAGTAACGTGTGGGGGTGCTATTGTAATTGGGAAGGTGTTGGTCATCAATGAAAATTGGAGTAACGTCTAGGGTACTCTAGTAATTTGGTAGTTGTTGCAGATGAAGCAGGTTGGTAATTAATGAAATTTAGAATAACGTGTAGGGGTAGTAGTGGAATTTGGTTGTGGGGTAGATAAAGGAATAGGGTCATTTAAGAAATTAGAATAAAGTATGGGGATAGTAATGTAATTTCGGAGTTGGAAAATATCTAAAGTTGAATAGTCCAGATCGCATCACAGGCCATTGAAGGGGCCCACGACAGAGAAGCACGTGACATACAACTGACAAGTCAATAGTCATGATCTACACGTGACTCTTCACCCTTTGCATCTCCTACTCTTTCCTTTTCGTTTTAATTGATCCTCATGATAAAAGTTTAATTATTTTATTTTTAAATTTAATAAAATTTTAATGAAAAAAGCAGAATATATTACTCTCTTCATTTTATTTTATGTGTTGTAATTTAATTGAGCATACAATTTTAAAAATAAATAATGATTTTATAAATTTAGAAAACTATCCCTCTAGAACTTTTTTGGATTGACTTATTTCAGGTATTTTTAAGTCAAAAGTTAGGATTTCTATTTTATACTTTCTCCGTTCTAAATTATCCGTGTCAATTTAAGATGATACATTGATTAAGAAAAATAATTAATAATATAGCTAGTTTACCATAATATCCTTATTAAATAATATTTATATTTTAATTTGAAGAAAAAATAATTAATGCAAAGGGTAAAACATAAAAAAAAAATTGTCTCTTCTTGATTAATGAAAAAAAAAAAAGTAAAATGAGAAATCAACTTAGAAAATTTGAGACGAATAATTAAGGACGGAGAAAGTAGCTTTTAGCTTATAAGTCAAAAGTCAAAAGTCCTTCCAAACTGGCGCTTAAAGTTGCTTTAATATTTATTTTTTAAATTATTTTTTATTATTAAGTGAGATTCAATAAAAATAAAATGATGATAATTTTATTAAATAATTATCAAATAAAAAAAATGACATTCATTTTAAGACGTATTAAAAAAAAAGATGAAATATAAAATAAAATGAAAAAAACATCAAATTATTTAAAACAGTTTAATTATATCATCCGCTAAAACTTTGACTATACTTTTATGAATAAATACTATGTTGATTTATGATACGGATAACATAAATGCAACAAATTTTTGAACAACAGATGACATAAATAAGCTAAATCATATAATTGTTGTCATAGATGAGCCACTTCTAATGGAGTAGTACTTTAATGATATATTTGAGTCTTTTTTAAAATTTTAATTGTATTCTTTCAATATTACGTATATAATTAAATGATTATATATTGTATATATATTCAAATTTATATTTTACAGAAAGTAATTATTAATTAATAAGACTAATTGATAAAATATATTTTAAATAAATATTTTTTAATGCGAATAACAACTTAATAATGGCCAATTATTTAGAAATGAAAAAAGCAAATTAACGTCTCCTCGCCCATTGCATGCCTTACTCCTTTCGTTTCATTTTAATTAATTCTCATGCTGAAAAAAATATAATTTAATTTAATTATTTAATTTATAACTCAACAAAATTTTAAGAGAAGAAATTCAAATATATCGTCGAAATATAAAAAATGACTCATCTATATAATGCGTTATAAGTTTTTCTCATTGATGTCATTGTCTTTAATAGTTTGACTCATCTATAATATTGTCGTTATGGAAAGGTTTATTCGTGCCAATTCTATCGGTGATTTTATAAAATTATTTTTGTCAAGTGGCATCTTATCAGAGGTCCGTCACCAAATTCACATCAACTAATATTACTTAAAATCAAAATTAAATATTGATCTCATTAAAATAGAAATTAGACTCACTGAATAAAAATCAAACCCATTATTGTATCGAATTTGATTTTTATTTTGATTTTAACTAATATTATTTGAATTAGATTTGGTGACATGGACATTTAATAAGAAATCACGTGGAAAAAAAAACTTTACAAAATTATCACTGCAAAATAATAGCACAAAACTATTCTATAATGATAGTGATATAGATGAGTCAATCTTGTAACGAATAGCATGAAAATACTCTATCTTGTTAAGTATTTTTGACATGCGAATATATATATATATATATATATATATATATATATACTCAAATTTATATTTTTACAAAAAATAATTAATGATTAATAAGACTACAGATAAAATAAATTATTAATAAATATTTGTTTAGTGAAAATGCTAAGTTAACAAGGTCAGTTGTTTTGAAATAATAAAAATAGTTTATAGTGTCTAGTCAATCTTTTAAAATTAATACTCTTATTTTGAAATATGCTTTGCATTAAGTTACTATTAATACTTCCTCCGTTTTGAAAAAAGTGACCATTTTTTTAATTTGTTTAAAAAATATTATAATATTTTTATTTCAATTTTTTATGTGATAATTTTGAGATCACAAAGTAAAAAAAATATTTTAATAAATTTAATGTAATTTTAGTTTAACGTCATAAAATTTAAATATTTTTTTGTTTTTAAAATTTCGAATCAATTCAAAGATTACCATTCTTTTTAAAATGGAGGCAGTAACATATGAGAAATCCGTTCGCGTTTGATTGATTAACTTGTAAACAGAATCTGAAACATAATTACTGTTTGATTACTAATTTATGTTTTGTTAAATATTTTTTATGAAATTGTATATTATGTGTAATTGTGATCTTCGAATCAATTTTGTGCATCTTGACTAATCTAAGAAGTTCATGACATCTTCCACTAATAATGGATTATAGATAACTTCATTCCGTAAAAACACAATTGTTTACAACATAATTTAAATTCATGAAAAATAAATTTTAATCACAAATAAAAATATGAAGAAACAAGAATTTATTTATTAATAAACGATTGTGGTTACAAATCTGTTGCTCCCTTATTCTTCTCTTGTGATTTTCCATAATTCGAGACCCGTAGCGTATTTCTCGAATATAGAAATATGGATTTCTTGATGTATTTGATTATAAGAAAGAGGATTTTGATCTATGAATATCTCGAAATTCTGAGATATTCAAGATGCCTCTTTAAGGGAATATTTGTCTCTTTAAGGGAATATTTGTCTCTTTATATAGGTATAATTAAGGGTTCATGGTAAATTGGACTCTAAGAACTCTAACAAAATTTAGATTCTTTATGTAGAGTTCCACAAATTTTAGATATCTACAAGAATATATGAGAAGAATAATCTAATACTTTCTGCTTCTGAAATTTCAAGATTTTCAATTCCATTTTACAAATCGATCACTAATTACACCCTTAAAAATTGTCTTTATTATCTAAAAACTGTTTTTTCTAATCTCCATAAACACATTTTCGTCCATGAAACTTGATCCACCTCTAAAGACAAACTATTTCACGTAACAACAACCAATTAAATAGAAGAAAAAAGGTAGAAATGACTCATATATCTTCCATTAAAATTTTGATTCATTTATATCATGATAATTAAAAATGTGGCTCATCTATATTACTGATAGGGGTGGGCATAAAATATCAAAAATTAAATTACCAAATTGAATCAAAAAATTTGATAATTGATATTCGGTAATTTAGTATTTGGGATGGTATTTGAGAGTAAAATTTTAAAATTACGGTATTTGAGTTCGGAATTGATAAAAAATATTACTAGCGTTTGGTATTCGGTATTTCCCGAAATTCTAATTATAGTTAAGTGATCCATACTTGTGTGAATATTGCCCAAGCAAACTTTGAACTGTTAAACACAGTCATAAAGTAGACTCTTAACTTTACACAGTAGACTTCCTTGCAACCAACATATGACAACTTTTGAAGAAAATATCACGCTAAGACTGAAAATCGGGGCGTGAAAAGGAACAAAAAAAAAAAATCTTCATGATATGATACATAACACCATTGGTGGCTGCACTTGCCCAACTCTAATGTTCCTAACGTAGGTCGAAATATGAATTTAACCAAGGGTACATGGTCAAACTTTTTTAATCCTTGTGTTCATATGTCAATAGCGGATAGAAGCAAAACTCAGCATTTGACAGACAACATAACATGTATTACTCTCCATCACATTTATAAAAAGTAATATTATGACTTTACATCACATTTACATCCAGTTCTTGTTGCATCCAGTTTGATGTAAATATTATTCATGTTATAACCAGTTCTCCCCTTCTTGGAGTTGGATCAAACTACAATAATATAGGTTTTAAGATGTTTCATTAATTGAGTCACACATAGTGTAACAAGACCAAATAAATTAATTTTTCTGATGTAAAACTATGTATTCAGAGGTGTCAAACTACCAAATAAAATTGATTTTTTCTGAAAATGTTGGTTGAAAATCACCACGATTATCATCAAATAGGATCACTACAAGCATGTCCAACTTTAATATGGTAATACCGAATTTCGTACCGAACCAAAATTTAATTTACTAATTATTGAATTACCGAACCGAATTTTAATGGTATGGTATTTGGTATCTACTTTCAATTACCGATTATCGAATTACCGAACCCGAATTATGAAAATACCAAACAGAATACCGAATGCCCACCCCTAATTACTGCAGTTATAAAATGATTTATTCATTTCATTATGTTTTAGTAATTATTTTACTTTTTTTGCTGCTAATCTCTTATTAGAAGTAAACATCGTCAAAAGTAACGTGACTGTTATAAATGTATTTACATTATAGTGAATGTCTATCAAGATCTATCAAGATCTACTTTGATATCTATTAGAATTTGAAGCATCCGCCTTTTACTCAGACTAGGAGTAAATTTCCCCTATAAATAGGGGAATTTTGTTCATTGTATTTACAATCTTACGATCTCTCATTCCTCAAAAGAAGAAATAAGAATCACTCTCTCTATTCTCTCTACTCTTCTTATTGTTCTTTATTATGAAATGACACGTTATCAGCACGAGACTCTGTCAAACAAGGTGAGATTATAAATATGAAGGATTTTAAGATTTATTCCTCAAAAATAATATTATCAAAAAGGATGCTAATATGTTGGGTTCAAGTCCTATCGATTCATGCCTAAGACGCCTTTATATGGATAATATGTTAAGTTTGAATCTTAATACACCACATTGATGATATTATGATGGCTAAGGCAAAATAATAGGTGTTTAATGAAAAGTCATGAAATTCGACCCATTGAATATGCTCTATTCTATGAAGTGCATGTGGTAACAATATATGATAAGTCTGAAATATGACAACTTACTTCATTCTTGAGGTGTGTGTGGTAACAGTGAATAATATGTCTAAAAGAAGACAAGTGATTGAATGCACGAATATACGCGTGAATGGACAATATGATAATGATCATCAAAAGTGATGATATTTGCATACACATATTATGATCATAAGATATGTTAGAGAAAAAAAAATCTCCATATCATATGTATGCCTCAATTTGATTTTGTAGTAGCTATGATAATTTGATACGCTTAAGGCATGATTATATTCCATTCCTAGGGAATTAGAAACTTATTAATGCAAATATGCACTTGAGTGTGATGGTATCACAACGCACCTCCGAATAAGACAGAATAACTGAGAAGAGTTATTTCGAAATCAACTTCTAAAGTAGTAAATCTGAAATTTATTTATGTAATAGTAAATCTGAAATTTACTAAAGAAAAAGTACATGTCATGGTAAACTTGGAGTTTACTAGAATAAAAGTTCATAAATTGATATGAACAATTGTGACATCTCGAAGATGTGCATGAATTGAAGAACTAGAGTATTCTTCAAGAATTGTTTATGTCGTTTGTTCTCATGATAAGTTGGTTGAACCAACTAATATTGGGATTTGATCCCTTCAAATTTGAAAATTATAAATGGTGAATAAGGGCCCGTTCATCTATCATGTGATATGTTGAAAAAATGCATTAATAAGATGATCACATGTACATTTATTGTCAACGTGCAGTTTGACATTCATAAAGTTGTTTGCTCAATAAAATTGAGTTAAGAACATAATTTTCAGATTGCGCAATCAAGAAAGTTATCTTGATGATGATGATTTGGCATTGAATGCCTTCGATAAATAGCTAAATCATTATTAATGGGAACAAAACTTCATGTATTGGTCTAAAATATAATATATTGCAATAACATTTGTATGCATTAGACCAATAAATTATGATTATTTCTTCCCTCTCAATTGGTTCAAGGTCGGGAACCAATTATTCCATCTAATAATTTTGATGTGCGATATACGATTAATGAATATACCACAATACACAATTCCTCAAAGAAGTAGAGGATGTATGTTAGTTTTCCTAACATAAGGGGGAGATTATAAGCGCTATGAAATATGTTAGGAATTATCATCATATCTTCATCCAAAAGATAATTCAAGTCAAATGTTGAAAGTATCTCATATTAAGCGCAAGTGTTATTATTTTGTGTTCCTAAAGGACAAAGTCTATGCATGCGTGAAGCGTGGTAGACTGATCGGTTCAAATGAAATAATCCCTGAAAAATAAGGAACAAATAATCATAATAAGAAGGCAATGAGCTCTTGAAGAGCCTACGACATAACACTTCATGAAACTTTATGAGAGGTTTATGTACCTGAAAATAATGAAGTAATGAGATTTCAAAATGTTATGTCGCATTATGAATCGATACTAAATGATATATCATCAATATATTTGACACAATATTGGCGCAATATTGTAATAGATTACGAGGATCTTAATTCTACATTAAGTTAAGCATGTTGACGTAGAAACATTTATCAAGTGACATGAAAGGATGCATCTTGGTAAATATTAAACTTATTTGATTTGCAGTTAAGATATTTATAGATGTTACTCATGAAATGTTGAATATTATCACTTGACAAAACTTATGTGAAAAACTTTTAAGGATTCAAAATGCTTGACGCATATAAAAGTTTCTGGAAAACTTATTTATAATCCTTATATTGTATAAGCTTATTGCTTGAACATCATTGGAACTCTTGGAGAGTTTTCAAATCAATAGATTATTTGTTGAAATTTGAAATATATCGAATTGAATTGGTTATGAAGTACCATATCTTAGTGCAATTGATGCACTCATGTACCTTGGCAATACTACAAGGCCTATAGCTTTTTCAGTCAATTTGTTAGCAAGGTATATTTCTGCTTCTACTATGAGACATCAACATGGGATAAAACACATGAGCTTGTTTTATTCTAAAAATTGCAGTCCCGATCATATGTGGTGGTATTGCCATATCTTGGAGATATACAAAGCAGTCTATTGTAGCCACTTAATCGAATCATGCTGAGATAATAACTATTCATGAAGTAAGCCGAGAATGTGTATGGTTGAGGTCCATAATACATCACATTCGAGAAAAATGTGCTATGAAATATGAAAATCTACCCACAATTTTATACAGAGATAATTTAGCATACATAACACGTCTTAAGGGATGATTCATAAATGAAGATAGAACGAAACACATTTTGCCAAAACTTTTCTACATACATGAGCTACAAAAGAATGATGATATTAACGTGCAACAGATTCGTTCAACTAACAATGTGACTGATTTATTCGCCAAATCTTCTCCAATTGCAACTTCCAAGAAGATGCTGCACAAGATCGAGATGCGAAGGTCAAGGATGTTCTCGTTAAGAGGAGTTAATACGCACTGTACTCTTTTTTCCTTACGAGGTTTTGTCACACTGAGTTTTCCTTGTAAGGTTTTTAATGAAGCAGCCGAAATGGGTATTATTAGAGATGTGTACTCTTTTTTCTTCATTAGATTTTTTTACTACTGGGTTTTTTCTAGTAAGGTTTTAACGAGGCACATTATCTACCAATTAGACATTCAAGGGAGAGTGCTATAAATGTATTTACAATATAGTGAATGTCTATCAAGATCTATCAAGATCTACTTTGATATCTATTAGGATTTGAAGCATCCGTCTTTAACTCAGACTAGGAGTAAATTTCCCCTATAAATAGAGGGATTTTATTCACTGTATTTACAATCTTACGATCTCTCATTCCTCGAGAGAAGAAATAAGAATCACTCTCTCTATTCTCTCTACTTTTTTTCTTGTTCTTTATTGTTTTATAACAACCACAATTATTTTTCTCTTTTTGCTACTAGTCTCTTTTTAGGAGTAAACATGAGTTGTGTAGGGCGTAGGTTGAATTTTATTTTAATTTGTTCAATTTTTAGTTTTGATTTTAAGTATTATTTATTAGTTTGAATTTAATAACGTGAATTTTACAAAAACATTTTTAAAAATAATAACAAATAACCTTATTTATAACATAACTGTCATAACTAAACTAAACTTTAATCAATAACATAAATCAAAAAGAGCCTAAAATATCCTTCAACTATTCGATTGGGTCTAAAATGTCTTTTTTATCTATCTATGGGGCTTAAAATACTATGTATTTTTATGATATAAATATTATTTGTATAATATATAAATATACCATGAATTTTTATGTTATAAATATACCATATATTTTTATGAAGACATCGTGAAAGCAGACAATAAAAATTAAAAAATATTAAATTTTGATATAGTATTTAAAAAATAAATGAACAAAGGCTTCCATAAAAATCTGCAATAAATAAGAAATATGAAAATTTAATATATAATTATTTTTTGATAAATTAGAATCTATAATATAAGTAAACTTTTATATGTTATATCTTAGCAACCGACTAATACGATTATATGTATGCAATAATTTTTTAAAAACGGTTATTTATGTTATTTTTCTTTTTATTTATTAGATCAATTTAGAATGAGCAAAAAAAATGATATTGTGCATTATTTATTTGGCTTATATTATTAAAAATAATAGGAATTTTACGTAGTTTAATAAAGATAAGTTTTGGTATTATATAATTTTTTTTTAATTAAAAGGATAAAATAGCCTCAGTAGATAGATGGAAATGACACTTTAGGTCTCTAATAGGTCAAGAAGGACATTTTAGACTCACTAGATAGACGAGGAATATTTTTGTATCATTTTACATAGTTAAAGAGCATTTTAGGTCTTTTTTCGTAACATTAATGAGTAATTTTTAATACTTTAAACATAATCTCTCTGTTTCAAAATAGTTGATCCTTTTTTGACTTGACACTCCTCTTAAGAAAATATTTATTAGGAGTTTATTTTATCAAATTAGACTTATTAATTATGTTTTGAAAACATAAATTTGAGTAAATATATTTTGTTTAATCATTTAATGTTGAGGATAACATTAGAAGAATATAATAAAATATTTTTAATTTTATCAAAAGGAATAACTAAATTAAAACAAATATTTTTAGAAAAAGAATTAACTAAAATAAAACAAAACGGAGGGAGTAGTTGAGTCTTTCCCTAAATAGAACTACATGTGAAATCATGACCACAAAGTAACATAAAAATTAGAGAAAAAGATTAAAGTAAAAAGGATAATCCTCGCATATCTACGACTACGAGTTGTCAGACGGCATGACACCGCCCGTCAATACTTTAGTTTGAATTAAGGGAAAAAGGTATTCAACTAATTAAGAATATTGCATACTTTAGATTTTAATTAAGGGTGTGTTTGGTATGAATAATAATGTTTAGAAGAAAATGAAAATAGAATCTCCACATATAAAAAAGTTTCCATACTTAGGTCAAAGATTAAAAAATTATAATTATTATTATTATCATTCAATAAAATAAAAACAATATTTTGGATACATATGTTCATCGTACCAAACACTCCTTAAGTCTTTATAGAGTCACCCACCCTCTTGGAAAAATTTAATTTCCTTGAGCGTTATGTTCCAAACGATTAAATTTCATTAGTAGCCGTAATAACAATCGAGGGACTGCTTGCTAGCTGTCTTGATGGTGTGCTATGTGGAGATTAAATTTTGTATGAGTAAAATATTATAGTTCAGTCGTGGATTAAGAGGTAGGTTGTTTAAAATTAATATGATTTTAATTAATTTTGCAAAAGAATTATAGATTTTCGTAGTAAGTAACATTTAATCCTCAATTATTTATAGGCACATGGACACCTCTTAACTTATTTTCAAATCATAAATTTTAAAAATGTTCTTTCTTTCTTATACTTTATATTATATCATGTCGTACATAAATTGAATAATTAGCGATAAATTTTCAAAACTTTCTTTCTTATACTCCTTCCGTCCCAAATTATCCGTCTCAAATTTTTTAATTTGATTTCTCATTTTACTTGTCTTTTTCATTAATCAAGAAGAGACAATTTTTTTTCCATGTTTTACCTTTTGCATTAATTATTTTTTCTTCAACTTAAAATGTAAACATCATTTAATAGGAGTATTATGGTAAACTAGCTATGTTATTAATTATTTTTCTTAATCAATATGTCATCTCAATTTGAGACGGAGAGAGTACTTTGTAGCTGTTTAGTCATTGTCATAAGAATTTTTTCATTTTTTTTTTGAAAAATTATTTCACTTTAATAAAAATTATTTTAAAAAAGTGAAAATAAATAAAACTTATATTTTACTTTTTTTCACTTCTATTTCATTTTAAATTATTTAAAACCGATTTTAACTTATATTTAAAATCAAACACAATATCAAATCAACGCCAATTTTAAAAATTAATCATTTTTATAATCAAATAAAATTTTTATATCAAGTCAAACAAACTCGCATAAATTCAGTAATAATGAACAAAGAAAAACTAGTACTTTTAAGGGTCGTTTTCCAAATTTAGTTATTTCATTACGATAATGTAAATAATGAAATAATTAATCTCAAT
The DNA here is from genome assembly GCF_002878395.1 of Capsicum annuum. Taxonomy (NCBI): domain Eukaryota; kingdom Viridiplantae; phylum Streptophyta; class Magnoliopsida; order Solanales; family Solanaceae; genus Capsicum; species Capsicum annuum. Next base: position 265,332,727 of record NC_061113.1, read on the forward strand.
ACTATTTAATATTTCATATCAAATATAAAATAAAATAATTCTTAATTTTTTTACAAAATTGTTTATTTCTCATACCTCAAACGAACCGATCCATTAGGGAAAAGGAAAAAAAAAGAATGGGAAAAATAAGCTTTTGAAAAAGGAGCAGGTAAAGCAGAGTAATGTCATGTAATGGAAGCGAGCGGCTGTATGTTTAGATGTAGGGCAATAGGCCACGTGGTGGATCAATAGTGTGTACGTGGCACCATGCATGGACCTCTAAGGTTTATCCTTTTTTAAATAAGTCTAGCACCTCTCTAGAATATCACGCCCTCCCTCAATTCGGCGCTTTAACCAGGCGGCGTAATTCATCAACGACTAGCTTTATTTGTTGAGCTAAGGATCGTTTGGTAAAGTGTATAAGAATAACATAAAATATAATGTATTAGTAATATTTATATTAGTAATGCTTGTATTAGTTATTTTTATATTAGTGTTTGATTTGATGTATTAAATAAAACATGAATTACATAATTTCTAAAAAAAAAATTATTTTTATATAATACCCTCAATATATATATTGGTAAAGAATGCGAAATTTTTTTTGAAGGGTAATAAGGTCTTTAAGCATGTTAATGCATGGATTAGATCCATTGCATTACTAATGCCATGAATTTTGAGATATTAGTAATACACACCTCAATACACAATAGAGTATATAACTAATGCAAGATACATAAGATAAAAAGGTATATCAAAGAAGGTACTACTAATACATATTAAACTAATACATGCATTAACATTTCAATACACTCTATCAAACGACCCCTAAATAATTTTTTCGTTTCATATTAATTGTAATTGACCGATTTATAGGTTTATTAAAATTTAAAAAATAAAAATATATTCTATATATTTGTCTTTATGCTTTCTTCATTTTATTTTATATATTGTCATTTTAAAATTTTATCCTACAAAATATTATACCTTTTATTTGGTAACAATATAATATAAAGATATAATTTTATTTTTATCCTTATTAATCTCACTTATCAAGTTCCCCTTTATTAAATATTAGTACATTTAAACTTTATTTGAATGGTGTTTCTTATGATGTTACTAAAAGAATAGGATTCGTTCCGATTGTTTCTTATATATGGTATGATATAGTTTAAGTTCATGATGTGATTATCATAAAAATCCTCACTTTTATGTAATCATAAATTTCGTGATATTTCATGATTTATTTATTTTTTTAATTATATTTTTATTTAATATTATATAATTTTATTTTATTCTTTATGTTATTATTTAACTCTACATGGCCCACTCCCCTGCCCATCTCCCATCCGATTTTTTTTAAAAAAATTCAAATTTTTTACTTATCTCACCCCGTGTCAAACCCAATTTCATTTTTTTCTAAAATTTATTTTTTAAGAAAATTTCAACAAAAAAATAAAATCTTCAAGAAAATTCTTACCCCCCACATAGCTCCCCCTCACTCTCCCCCAAAAAAATATTTTTTTAAAATATTCTTTTACAAAAAATTTAAATCTTTTGCTTATCCCGCCCCTTTTTATCATATTTAATTTCACTTTTTTTTTTTAAAATATATAAATACTTTAAGAAAAATATTTTTCTACTTACATAACGAACACAAAAAATTAAATAAAAAAAAATTATTTTTTTAGAAAATATTTTTTTCGAATCTCATACCGAACAAACTCGCAGCATACATAAAAAATATATTCAAACTTTATACTTATCGTTGGTGTCATGTTTCAAAACACCAAAAAGAAATAAAAGTTTTTGCTATAAACAATTAATTTGATTATATTTTTTAACCCCACCCCCACCCCCACCCCCACCCCCCAAAAAAAAATTGATTAGAATTTACATTAATTTAACAGCTTAATATATCTATATGATATAATTTATGATAAATTAGTAGGAAGAAAATTATTTTATCAACAGTTGTTGAAAAACTTAACAATTATAATAATTAAAGATATTTTAGTAAACTTACCAATTATGATACTGTGTCATACTGTTAAACCAAATAATAAAACTGTAATTAAATAATACTGAATGATACAGTCCATCCAAATATTGAATTATACTATATTATATAACATCATACTATACAGTACCGTATATTATGAAAACCGTGAAAAACCATCATCCAAACAAAGAATAAAACTTATATTGTAGAGCAAAACAAGTCTAACTCAAACCTAACGAGAAATTACTTATTAAAGAAAAAAAAATAAAATCAATGAATATCCAGTGACTTACGAATTACTAGATATTCAGTAACTTGCAAATCGATGTAAATCCAGTGACTTGTAAATCAATGGACATCAATTAATTTGTAAATCATTCAACACCAAACGATTTTGCGAGTACAATCACGAGACAAATCACTTAGCAAAAAACATTTTATCCCGTTTAATTTCTTTCCATGTCAATTGTCCCCTTAAATTTTTTTCAAATCAATTATTTCTTTCGTTTCTAATTATGTGTCGTCATTTTTTTTTAGTTCGTTTAAAAAAGAATATCGCCTTTTCTTATTTGGTAATTTTTTAAAGACACAATTACAATTTTACCCTTAGTGATCCCACTTGATTTTAAATACTATTACTCTTTTTTTTATTTATCTTTTCAATTAAAAGTGGTCCCACTTGATTTTAAATATTATTATTCCTTTCTTTAAAATAGATAATTTTATAATTTTAACAAAGTTAATACTCCATTCGTCCCATTTTATGTGTCGTCATTTGACCAGACACGGAGTTTAAGAAATAAGGGAATACTTGATAAAGTTTACCAAATTATCCTTTATCAAAAAATGTGTCAATATATTTTTTTTTAATTAAGTGGGATCAATAAGGTAAAAAGGTAATTGTGCCTTTAAAAAGTTGCCAAATAAGCAAAGGCGACACTTATTTGGGGATGGATTAAAAAGGAAATGATGACACATAATTTGAAACGGAGAGAGTACTTATTTCTTAAATATCATGTTCGATCAAATAGCGACACATAATTTAAAACGGAAAAAATATATTTTTTAAAAAATTTAATAAAATAATTAAGTCTTTTTCACTCCGAACTCGAACGTTTTGACGTGTTGTCATGGCAAAGGGCAAAGAAGGATCTCATGATAATAGCATGGGTCTAGGGGGGGGGTGCAGGCATTTGATAGATTTATGGAAGAGGGTGGGGGCACCGCACCCCGAATATAATTGATTTACCCTTTGAAATAGGCTAGGAATTTTCTAGTGGGACCTAAATTAGTAGGGAAAAAGGACCCCTCCCAATGAGACTGACACGTTGCTCAACTGAAATTTCAGATTGTACCTATTTATTTTTATTTCGTACAACATTTATATATTAAGTCTTCTTACTTCTATTCTAAGTTTCCAATTTTATCTATAGTTTCTTTACGAAGTTATCCCTGTTTTTTTTTTTTTGTACTATATGCTTTTGGTGGAAAATTGGAAATGCCCTGGAAATTTCCCGTCTACCAAGTGCCAACGATAATAAATCACATAAAGATAAGAAGGAAAACGATCGCGCCTGCTCTTCATTTCATGAAAGTAATAGCTTACATAACACTAATATTCTTGCTTAATTTGGTTGAATATAGACTTTATAACTCTGGTTATGAGTCGTTTGATACGTGAAATAAGATGAAATAAGTTATAAATATTTTATTTTATTATAGGACTAGTAAAATAATTTAATCTGCATACTAAATAATTTGTGAAAATTTAATAAAGATAAAAGTGTAACCTCTTTTTATAATAGACACATACGTAATATTAAAGAAGTCCATTATAAATAAATAAAATACCAAAAGATGAATGGATAACTTGGTTGAAGCAATTTCGAACTCTCAAAGATTCTTTTCCTCCCATCTCACCAAAGGTCAAGGTTCGTTTTAAGGCGCTACTAAAAGTCGTAAGCTAACCGCTTGGCCGTGAAAATTGATTTTTTCGGAGTTGGAATTATAATTGAAGATGAAGTTGGAGTTTGAATTGTGTTTGACCATTAATATAAATTAAAGTTATTTTTTAAATTTTATGAGAAAAGTATGAGTGAAAAAAAGTGAAAACAAGTAAAAATTGTTTTCATTTTTTTAAATAATTTTTGGAAACTGAAGTTGAAAAATTCATGATCAAATGCAGCGTGTTTTCACTTTTTTCACTAAATTAAAATAATATTTTGAAAAAAAGAAAAAAAATTCTATAGCAATTATTCAATACTTGGAATAATTTAAAATTCAAGTACCTATAACAATTGAATAATTTAAAATTCCAAGTACAAAAAAAAAACAAACACGAGGAATAAAGTATGTATCAGAGTTTTAAGAATTTAAGAATCACTTTTTATTTATCATACATGATAAGTTTTTAAAATATTCTTAAATAGTCACTATTTCTCATTGTATAGATAATTTGTTTTGATGACACAATTTTACGTCGACGAACCGTTGTATAATTCAGTAAAATAGTCCGTGGACGAAGATTGCATTTCACCTATTCAATCTCAAACTCATAGTCTCTCCTTTCTAAATTCTAATTTATGTGACATACTTTTCTTTTTTGTTTGTTTAAAAAATAAATAAATCATATTTTCATACTTGACATCTATTAGCGACATCATCTCCATTTATTCTTGTTGAATCTCATTTAATAAGAAAAAATAACTAAAAGATGAATATTAAAGTGACTTTAAGAGGAATTATTTTGTGAACTTTATAAAGTCATTATTTATCATTTAAATTTTATGTATGATCAAATATCGATATATAAAATGAGATGGATGAAGCAGTATTTGTTAAGTCTATAGACATTATTTGATTAAAGTTAGGAAGAATAGTATTAAAATTTGCCCTTGAAAATATTAGATGTATCACAAAAGGGGAAAGAAGTCTAAAAATTAAATAGATTTTTTTTTAAAAAAGACAAACAATTAATTTTTCTTAAAAGAAAAAATAAACGGGTGCAAAATTTGGACTATAAGGCAAAAATAATTGATACTCATTTCCTACTGCCAAAATAGACGTGAGACCTAATAGTTTAGTAGGTCCGTTTACTTTACGCCAGTGGATTTGAAACACAATTTGTTGGTGAGAAATTACTTTGAACGTCTAAAATAAATTTAAAGTAAAAAATAAATAAATTGGTGGGGTCAAATTTCTCTTTTTACTTTTACCCGGTCTGCAGAAAGAAATAGGCAAAGAAAACAGTGACACGTACCAGAAGAACCAATGAAATTCTAGGAAAGCGGAAAGAACACGTCATGAGCACAAGAAAAGAAAAACATACAAACGGCTCTTTAGGAAGACTCAACTTAAAGTAATAACCATTTACAAGTTGCTTAAATTTAATAAGCTTTGATTTTTATTTTGACAACTTAATTGCGACTTAGGAAATTTATAGACACTTAAATTATATTATTAAAAGTGGACTAATTGTTGGGTTTCAACTGATAGAATGTGAATGAAAAATGAAGAGAAAAAAATTAAAAAAAAGTGAAAATAAGTTATATTTATTTTATAAAAGAAATGTTTTTTTAATGAGGAAAAGAAAATTTTTTATGCTTAATATAAAAGCGTGTCTTCATGTGGATAGTGAGGTGAAAATAAGATAAATTTTGCATCGTTATCATTATTCGGCTCGATTTTAAATTTGAATTTGAAAAATGAGCGACAGAGATTACCTTTTTTTTTGTGAAATACCACCTTTTAATTATAAATACCAAAATTTTTTCTCTGATAAAGATACAAATTTTCAAAGTGGAAAACAATTTTTTCCCTAAAAACTTACGTGTGATTTACGAATCGTTGAGTGTGTTTGAAGTTCAACAAATTTGAGGTATCACTATTTGCTGAAGTAAATCATTTTATCCGGGGATGATATATTTCATTAATTTCGAGTACTTGAGGAAAATAAATTTCTTAAAAACACACAGCAAATTCGGTGGACCTAATTCTTTCATTTCTTCATTGTTCTCGATGGTTATACTATTTTCCAAAAAAAAATTTAAACTTCATTTTGTCAGTTCATAACTTATTTGAACTGTTTTAAAGTTCTTAGAATTTCATTCTCATATTTAATAAATTGTTTAAATTTGTATTTGAAGTTTTTGAAATTTCATTTTACTAATTCATAAATTATTTGAACTTGTATTTGAAATTATTATTATAACTACAAACTTTATATCCAAAAAAAAGAACAGGAATACGATAAAGAAAGTTGTTTCACTTATTTGGTCCTTAGTGAAACAAGTGCTAATAACTTTAAGAAGCTGCTCTGCCAGTTTCATCAGTCGCTTAGTCATAAGCTCATCGGATGTTTGCTTAGTGCTTTTACGTTTTGTGCTTGATTTACATAATAAATGAATTTTCTTAAAATCTTTTCTATAAAATACCTACTCGAGTAGCCGAGGCTACGACTAAAGTTGAGGGTAAAACAAAGCTCTTCAAAGGTGCTAATATTTTTAATAAAAAATGAAATCAATGCTAAAATTTTTTTGTTTCATTTTTTTTTCAGAGAGTCAATAGTTAACTACACACATAATGAATCTTAATTTTTTAAATTTTATTCCTGAATAATTAATATTGTGAATTAATTAAATAAATTATTACTAATTATTCATTAAAATACATTTAAACTATTAAATGTTTACATTTTTTATTTGAAAGTTGAAGTATGTATTAGACTCAAACTGTTAATAATTGGGTGTTATGATAAATATTTAATGACCGTTCGCGTAGAGAATTTACATAACTGTTAATTCCAATTCGAACCTCAAAAAATTGAGATATTTTAGGTATGTTTTTTACCTTTAATCATTTTATATTGATTTTCTTCTTCTTATATTTTTTATTTATTAATTTTAATTTATTTTTTCGAGCCAAAGATTTATTGAAAATGACTTCTATATTTTTTACTTATAAGATTAAAAATAAGCCTACATGTACGTCATTTGTTTCAAGTAGTTTGACATACTTTATATTTTAGTCCGTATGAAAAGAATGACTCGTTTTTTAAATAATTTTTAAATTTTGATTTTTCAATTCAAATAATACTCATGTTTAAGATCACAAAATTAAAATTTTGATATAATTTACATATTTTTAATTTAAAATCATAAATTCAAAAATTTTCATTATTCTTTTAAAATTTTAGGTCAAACAAATTAAAACAAAAGAAGTATAATATATTACACTAACGTGTGTTTGTTAGAAAACTAGTGTTCTAGGAATTACTAATCTAAAAATAAGCTATTTAATTTCTAAAAAGGAATAAAAATAATACAACAATTCAATGATAACTAATCACTGAGTTATTTGATAAATTTTGTTTCAATTAAATATAAAATAAATTTATCTTAAAATTAATTAGTACATTTTCTTTTCCTTCTGCCAAACGAACCCTTATATGTCACGGTTGTTGAACAAATATTTAAAAATGTTAGAAACCATAGACATCCCTATTATGAAGGTGTGGGAGCCAGCTGCAGGTTGCAGGGAACGGACAAGTAACGAGAAGAGACACAATTTCCCTCCGAAAATAGTGGGACCCAGAGAGAGACGGACTTGAAATGCGGAACTCAAATAAAAATTAAAACGAATGGACACCAGAAATGAATGAGACGGAGGAAAAGAGAGGATTCAAATTCAACAAAATAAAGTAAAAAAAAGAAAAAAGAAAAAAAAGAAAAGAAAAAGGGCAGATGGTCCGTGAAAACGTGATGATAGTAGGAGGATTGGATGGAGAAAGATGACTTAAAAATGTGAAATACAACAAATACGCGCCTGTCCACGTCTCTTCACTCACCTCCCTTCCTACTTGTCCTCCTTTAATAATTATTAAAATTACTTTTTTTTTTCAATTATATGATACATACTTTCTCTATTTTACAATAATTCACGTCAATTGATTTGACATATTTTTTTTAAAAAATATTAATTAAAAATTTATTTTATTAAATTAACTTTCTTAATTATATTTTAAAAATATAAATTTAAATGCATACATTTTTTATAATTATTTAATAATAGAAATAGTATAGAAAAATAATAAAATTTTCTTAATTTCATTAATGAGTCAACTAAATTAAAACAAAAATCTTTTAGAAAAAAGATCAGCTATTTTGAAATGAAAAAAGTAGTTTAAATTGATACAAAGTTTAAATTATTTTTTTTAAAAAAAAATTATGATTAAAAGTAAATCATAGATTTTGTGTGAACATAAATAATATTATTTTAAAAATATTTTAGATTAGATTATTGTTAAATATAAAAATATATTACTAATGTCATATTAATTGAAACAGTGCGAGTGAAACATAATCAACCCCACCCACTTCTCACTTTTGTAATACTCTGTCATTGAATGAGAATAGAGTTATTCGTTTACTAAATTATGTATTACTTTTACATGTTCGATAGATAGATAGAAAATAAGTTATTTAATGAACTGCAAAGATATGATAAGTTGGTCATGAATGAATTCAAACGAGATAAAGATAGATAAAAGAAATATTAAAAAAAGATAATTAGACATTACAATAGCATCTACTGCTCACCACGAATATGATCCTATCAGTCATGACAATAAAAAGGTCTGAAATATGCGATGCTAGGGTAGAAGGTCATAAGAAAAAAGTGAGTTCTTAGCTCAAAAATCGGTAGGATAGCTTTGTTGTGTTATCCTTTTTAGTATTTATAGTGCTATTTTTGTAGGTATCATTTGATTGGGAAAGAGTTATTTCGAAATTAGTTATCCAACATGCATATGATATAACTTATCACATCACTATGATATAAATTATGAAATAAATAATTTCGACACTAATTAATACCTCACATCAAATATGAAATAAAATAATTTTTCATTTTATTTTGAAATTATTTATTCTGTATATCCATCAAATGATTCCGTAGTGTCTTTAGTTTTGAAGTTTTGATAATGTTGTTGTTTTAGATAAATTAATTATAACACTACTTTGTGGTAATCTTTTTTCTGTCAGTATTTATTGTGTTATTTTTTATTATCTCTTATTTTTATATTAATTTTTTTCTAACCAATTACTTTAGTTTTAGCCAAAAATTTATTGAAAACAATCTCTCTACTCTATGTATCTGTTAACGTAGAAATATAAATTTTATGCACTTTATCCTTCATATTTGGTTTTATTATGAAAATAAATATATTGAATATGTTGCTCTTTGGTAAAATACTGTGTGTTGTAAACCCTATCAATATGGACATATGTGTACTTAAATAAAAGCCAAACACTAATTTTTTAATTTAAAAAAGAAAAATAATCCCTAGAAAATAAACATTTGTTTTATGGCCAAACGAATACTTAAGATGGGACTACTATAATTGCCACCTCCACTTCTCTCCACCTTTGCATCTCAACCTGAAAACAGCATCTTTTGTCTCGTTTCTCCCCTTCTCTCTCTTCCTTCTCTCACACACACAACCAAATCTTATCCCTCTCACCCTTTGGTCCCCCTCCTTTTCTCTCCCACTATATAAACTATCTTCCCCTTCCTTATCTCCTTCATTGCTTCAAAATATTTTTCCCTCTTCTCTCTCTTTCTTCTTTCCTATAACCAAACAAGGACTTACAACTACCAAAAGCAAATATCTCTCTTTTGCCCTTCCCTCTTTTTTTTTTCCAAAGCTCATTTTATCTTTCTAGACTTTGTGCCTAGAGTAGTTACCCCACTAGCTAGCCCCCACCTATTGTCCTATTCTTGGATTTTATAATTTTTGAGAAATCTCTTCACATCAGTTGTTAAGGCTTTTGTCTCAACATGAAAAAAGAGTTGAAAACTGAGAATAATAATAACAGTAATAAGCGGACCCGAATTGAGTCAGGATTGGACGCATTTGATGACTCGCCTGAGCCCAAGCGAGTTAACTCATCAGAGCTAGAGAAGACCGCTCCCGACTCGTCTGAGTTGAACCGAGTCAACTCATCGGATTCCGATGACGTGCGAAAAGATGTGTACCTGGATTCGCCGGAGGCTAAGCAGATAAGAGAAGATATATTGGATATCTTAGATGAGCCTGATGCTCTGAACGAATGTCCGCCGGAGATTCAGGATCTGGATTCCGTCATGAAGAGTTTTGAGGAAGAAATCCTTCATCACTCACCTCTTCACGACGATTCTCAGACCGTTCTCGATCTGAATCCATCGGAATCCGGCGAATCTCAAACGGACCTCGGTTACCTTCTCGAAGCTTCGGACGATGAGCTCGGTCTACCTCCGACAATATCTCCGGTAAACGATCACAACGTTAATGCCGAATCTGACGTCATGCCTGAGGCAGCTGAATTCGTTAACATGGCGAGATTTGAGGACGATATGCCTAATTACGACACGTTCGATTTTGGCATGGAGCATGACCTCAGGGAAGGAGATAATGACGGAGGTAATAGCAACGGCGACTTTTTAACAGTCGGCGGGTTGTTTGATTACCCGGAGCCGTCGGATTTTTCTGAATTTTCATGGCGGCAGGAATCCTTACCCGCTCTATGAACTGATGAAACTTTTTTGGTTATGTGAATGGTAGCGTTAGTTTGTACATCTGAAAACCAGAAAGCAGCACAGCATAAAAATAGGAAAGCGAAATTCAATACTTTAGAATCAAGTGTTTTCAGATGGTAGAATTTGGAATTTTTACATCATCCTTATATAATTTGCTCATTTGAACTGTCTACCCAGCCAAGTGCCAAAATACAGTAGAATTACTCAAAACACAATTAGCTTAATTTTAGCCCATTTAATTATTGAAGCAAAGAAAGTTGCTAGAACAAACAAATTGTATTTCTGTTTTCTGCCATGCGCTATTATACAGTATTGAATATATTATCAGTATAAATTCTGTTTTTAATGCGAGGAAAACAAAGAAAGACGATTTTCTCCTTTGTACTCCTATTGATTCGTTGCTCTTACGTTTGTGTGATATTTTTCTATTTTACAAAAGAAATATACATAATTTATGTGATACACAAGTCATATACTAGTAGAGAAGGGTAGTATTTAGTACTCCCTCTCCCTCTCATTTTATGTGTTATTTGATCGGGCACAAAATTAAAAAAATAAAAAATATTTATTGTTTTTTATTAAAAATGTGTCACTATTTATTTTTAATTAAGTGGGTTTAATAAAGATAAAGATGTAATTATGTTTTTAAATATTTTATTAAATAAAAAAGTATGATATGTTTTTTAAAATGAATTAAAAAAAATGATCACACCAAATGAAATGGAGAAAGTAATAAAAAATTAAAGATGATGTAATAGAGTAGCCGTACAGTATAAAATGCAGCGCGGTGCTATAAAGTTCCTTGTATCCCAGAGGACAAAAGTAGTAAAATTGAAAACGGCGACGATGAATGTGCTGATAGGGATAAAAGAGGTAAATTAATGAAGTTATTAGGAAAAGATGAGGGTGACTTTTATGGTGAATAGGATGGAGAAAGTTAGCCATCCTGAAAAAATCTTGGGGGTAGTTTCGTAATGCTATCTTGGATCACCAGCAAAAGTTGTTTTCTCAATTATCAAGCGGTGAGATCTAAAGTAATGGGTCATGACTCGTGACAATGGTTGCAAGTTAGGTTGAACTTTGAAGTTCGCGATGACACTAATAAAAGAATGCCTTTTCCATCATCTGTGACATTTTTGGACCCTTTGGATTTTTTCACACACTAATCTAGGATCTCATCAATTCATGTGTACCGGATCCAGAATTTTGATTAGGGATATTTATATTTTTATTTTTTTTTACAAGGACAGAAGAATTGTTTTAAGAACAAAAACTAAAATAAAACACTGCTTTTGTCAAAGTTCAAATCTGGATTGTTGATGCAGAATTGTACACCCTTCACTACTAGAATGTGATTCTCTAACTTGTCAAGAGTATTCAACAATATGTATATAACTGTAAATATAAGTTACCAGAAATTTTTTCCCAATGAAGGGTGTTCATTTGACCACCATTCGACGGCCGTAGCCCTGCCCCTGGATGAACTTTAATAATAGCGGCCCGTAGCTCCGCCCCTGGATGAACTGAAATAATAGCGGATGAACTAAGCATAATACAAGCTAACATGATACACACTTTTTTTTTTTGGGATCGATGATGTAGGATGACGATCGACAAATTTGTGATACCTGTTGAATCAAAACGAACAATATGTGTCATGGTCTAATTGAGATGTCACTACTTCAGCTGTAAACTTTCAGAAGCAATACAATTGTGAAAGTATGTTAAATTTTGCTTTTTTGAGGGTAAGATTAGAGGACGCTCATAGTTTAGATGCTAGGTTGAATGTCTTAGTTTGAATCTTTAGCTAGTAGATTATGCTAATATACAATTAAGTTTGGTATATTGAAACATAATAAGTTCCATAAAGTTTGAATCTCTTCCATTGAGGTACTTCAAATTCCACTCATTCCAGTTTATGTAAGAAATTGTAGTTCATTTGGTTGGTTACCTGTAATTTCACTTGTTGGTGAGATTTTGATCCCGACCCAGTAATCCCCTCGCCCATTTTCCATTCCCCAGCCCCAAATTTTTAAAAAACCGATAAAACATAAAATGTTTAGGCCACTTGACTAGTAAAGTAAACTTGATTTGCCACATCTAGTTGTTTTCTGCATGAAATGAAATGACAATATTAATGAGCATTCTAGAATCATGGACTTGATTATATTATGTCCTGAGTATTAGTGCCTGTTGCTTGTCTTGACACTTACTAATGTAGCTCTGTTTTAATTGTTGGATACATATGAAGTGCATTCATGACCATATACAGTTTTGCAGAGCCTTTACCATCAAATAAATGTTCTCATACTATATTTTGTCAAAAAAATTGATTTTAGAAGATGCAGGAGATACAGCAGGTCAGGACTCAGGACCATTATTCCTGTAGTCAAAGAAATATATTGGAAAAGCTATACAATTCACATTTGGTTGGTTGTCACTTGGTTAAAGACACTTATGTTCCTATACGATTCACATTTGATTCATTCGCATTCGTAGTGGTAGTATTACTCTCACAGTTTCTTGTTATTCGTCTCTCTGATATATTTGATATTTCTTGCAGTGAGATTACTGCAGTATTTTGTTCTCTTTTAATATGCTTTGTCATGCGTTCTTCAACATTTTGTCCTAGCTTCTTCGCTCTCGTTGTTTTCCTTTTCGTGATGGACGGTCTATTGAAATAGTCTCTCTACCCCACGAGGTAGTAATAAGATCTACGTACAGACTATCCTCTCTAGACTTCATTATAAGATTATACTGGATTATTGTATAATTCACATTCGAATGTAAATTCAAATCACCCTTTATTTACTTGTTCGTTAACTCCCCCAACATCCCTTCAATACTCTGTTTTCATGAAGAATCATCAGGATATCAAAAGTGGAGTCTCCAGTAGAGCCATTGGTGTTAATAGTTTGATCTTAGGAAGGTGCTGAATTCAGATATTCATTGTTGATTTAAGAACACAAAGTATCATTACAGAGTGGTTGTTATCATGTTCGTTTTTCAAATTTCAGCTTAATTGAAACAACAACAACAAAAAAAAACCCAGTGTGTTCCCACAAAGTGGGGTCGGGGGAGAGTAAGATGTATGCAATCCATACCGCTACCTCTGAAGAAGAAGTAGAGTTCAGCTTAATTGAAAGTTCTCATATATTAGAAATTACCACATAGCTTTGAAACGTATCGTTTTAGTTTGATAAGTGAATTTTCAACAGCTGAAAACTGTGAGTCTAGTCCTTACCCAACTTGATGAAGGGAATGGATAATTTTTGCTAATGCAAAAGGATTTCGCTAAGAGGAGACTTTCCTGTTCTGTGATGTGATTAATCATAAATAGAAGTTGGAACTTTTCTAGGCTACTTCAAATGGAATATGGCACCAATAGTCCTAATATAATTGTGCCTTGAATTGTCATTGAGAATAATCATTAGTACAGATAAAAAGAGATGCTATGAAATTGGCATATGAGCATAAATATATGCTCTATTAAATAGGCATATGATTCTGGAAAAAGGGTCAGGGGAATACCTAGTTTTAATATGAGTGGACAAACTAATCTCTGATAGGACATGTACTGAAAGCATATTCTTCAATAATGAGAGACAAACAATACAGAAATGGCTAGAGCCAGAATAATGCACCCCATGAAGCTGCTAGCACTGTGATGATCAAACTCTCCTTCGCGTTGAAGTTTGCAGCAGAGCTGGTGTTAAACCCTAAACCCAAAATGCTGGCCGTCTTAGGCGCGACTGTTACCATTGGTGAAGCTGAAATGCAGAACAAAAAAGGCAAAAGCTTTGATCAAATGCGCAGAAGCATTGGCATTTTGACATAATAGAACCCTTCAGACAGTATAAAAACGTTGTACCAGCAACAGTTGAATTGCTATTTGTCCCGAGAGAAACTTGAGGTGTTGGTGAGTTAGGAGGCAGTCCTTCAGAAACTAAAAATTATACAGAAATTAGATGAATTAATAACACATTGAACCTTAAAGATGGGAAGCTTTTTCCTAAACAGAAACAACCTCTTGCAGAAATGCAGGATAAGGTTGTGTACAATAGACCCTTGTGGTCTGGCCCTTCCCGGACCTTGTGAATAGCGAGGGCTTTAGTACACCTTGCTGCACTTTTATTGTATCTCACATGCTACATACCTGAACAAGTTGAGTTGTCAACATGCATACTGCAAAGAAGTGGCAACTGAAGAGCTAATGTAGCGTTGAGAGGAAGAGTGCTGATGCCAGTTTGATTGAGCAGCAGGCAAAGGCAACCTGGTTGCTGGCTATAGAGTTGCCTAAGGTTAATGCAACACCGCTGTGTCGGTGAGGGCGACACGCCCTGCACGAACGGTCCACAGGGAGCCAATTGAAACAGGAGTGGCCCACACGACGACACGGTGGGGCCTGCAGGTATGTTACCAAAGGTCTGTGAAAGGGTGGTAGGTACAAGAACAAATAGAAGTGAAATAATAAGAGCAGTAGTAGAAGCCATTCTGTGAACACTTCAGTATTCTTTTTCTTCACTAAAGAAATTAAAATAAGTAGCTGAACTTGGTTTTCTATTAATGCTAGAATGAATCATTAGGATGTTTACTGTATAGGCTTTTTATGTTGAAGGTAAATTACATTAATGTGAGCTGCAACATGCATAGAGTGTGGAAATACCAAATTATCATACATTTCACACAAATCTTATTAATGTCTCCTCAGTCAAAGAACCAAATGTTATCATAAATTAAGATGCTACCATGCTTTTATCATTCATAAGATGAATCATTATTTTACTTGATATTATCTTTACCTTCCTTGGATTAAAAAACAGGCAGCTTCAAGATGAAGAGCAATCACCAAGAATGGTACAGTAAAAGGGCTTTATGATTGCATGTATCTTTATTGATCACTACCTTCTCATAATTAGTAATTGGGGTCAAACATTATTGAAAAAAATTGGACGAACATGATTTATAGCACATCAAGATAACAGAATAATAATTAATTATGACAACTTATTTGTCAATCCGAATATGAGTTCAAATTGAATAAATCCGTCAAGTCAAGAAAAAAAGATGCATATAGCAAGTCAAATATGTTATCGAGATGGCTTACTTCTATTAAAAAAAAAAAAAACCTTTTAAGCATCGCAAGTTGTTCTATAAAAGAGAACAAGGGGTGTCAAAATTGATCCCCCTGCCCCCTAATAAAAAAATATTACACTATCGCATGTTTAATATTTATTAATACACATATACATGTTGTATGTTTAACTTATTATTTCTTTGTTTGTTTACTTCATTATATTTTGAATCCACTAGCGATAATCTCAATTCACCAGGACATCAGCAATAAAGTCTTTTTTCAAGTCTGAGGTGGATTGCACCAAGAACTAAGATAATGTAAAAATATCAAGAATAGATTCACTAAGTTATGAGTCACTTTTTATGCTAACTTGCTAAAAGCTAAGGAAATAAAAACATAGATTCTTGGAAGAAAGGTAAAGTGTGGGGAAGGGTGGAGTTTCAACTATAGAATATAGGAATATTTAGACACTAAAAAGGAGATGCCTTTAATAGCATATAGAGGCCTTTTTTTAGAACAAGAAAGTGATGCTTTTTCCATGAGACATGTTGTATAAGGACAATTGGAGAAGTCAAGAATAATGAATGAACAAATCAACAACCTAATGTTCAAATGCTTGTTAGGCAAGAATCAGATTCTAATCAATCAATAGGACAGCAAAAAAAGATAAAATGAACAATCCATAATCTTTTTCCAATTCAGAGAATTCCCTCATCTCCATTATCCTAGCACACTTTGGCTCTGAAAGAGAAAATCTTCCTTTCTTCATGACTCAGAAGGTAAAATATCTTTTGATACTAATTGTGACACACCGGGAGAAACGGTTTTCTAGCCCTTTACAAATTTTTTTAAAGTTCTATGTCCTTTTTACGATAGATCTTCATTTTTACACATAAGAGATCTAAAAATGTTATTTTCTTCCATTCAAATTGTAAAGGCAAGAGATCTCATTTCCTCGTGACACACCGGGTCGTCCTTCATAGAAATGAACCAATGATTTAGACTTGATAGGTTCTCATGTGTTGAACTCACTGTACCTTTGAAATATAGTGTTTTTTCATATACTGTATTTTTTATGTTCGGTGTTGAAAGTATCAAATCCAGTTGAACTCGTTACACAAAGTGCATCAGCCTTGGGACGTTCTTGATTATTTTCCTATTTCTTTATTAAATTTGCATTATTTTGACCACAAGTTTTCAGTGGCTAATGAATGTTCAAGTGTAATATTGTAGTTGTGTTGCATGGTGATGAGGATAAACATAGATTGTAAAGGATGTTACATGAAAGTAAGCCGGGCACTTCTCACTATACCAGGTAATTAATTATATTAGCATGTTTAGCCAAGCTACTAGAAAATTATAACTATTTATTTTTCCTTTAGAAGTGCATATTTTAAATAGTTGACGTTCGAATATTTGACCAATCTTTTAAGAAAAAAAATAAGTAATTTTAGAAGTGCAAAAGTTTTTTTTTTTTTCCTGAAAAAATTAGCCAAACGCAAATTGTTACTCTTCAAAAGTATTTTTTTTAAAAATACTTCAGAATAAAACTACTTTTGAAAGATTGGTCAATCAAACTATTAGTTTGATTTAAGTTTGAGTAAAGCATCTAGTACCTCTGAACTATGATCAAATTTGCTACGACACATTCCAATTTCACGGGGATTCTATTACTCATGAACTAAATTTTAGCGTATTTTTGTCATCCTTTTAAGTTGACGTGACACCTTTAACGTGGGTCTCATTTTATGTAATAAAGGTATAGTGTCAGCAGCACAAAAAAGTGCCAAAAATATGCTAAATCGAGTTCAAGGGTAATAGAACACCTGTGAAGTTGTAGTGTATCGTAGCAACTTTGGGCATAGTTCGGGGGTAATGGATGCATATCTCTTTTAAGTTTATTAAGAAGTACAATTTCTGAATTGACTTGAATTGTGTTATGAATGTAGAGCTGGAGACAAGATTCATAGAGAAAAGTCACAGCAGAGTAATTGTATGTGGGAACTTTGTGCCACAAGATGTTGCCATAAAAATAAGAAAGAAGACAAATAGGAGGGTTGAAATATTGGAGATACAAGATTTAAGTACTGTCAAAGATGATGAAAAGCAAGAGCAAATGCCCTTAGTAACCTCTTGTGACAACCACCAAGGGCAAGGTGAAGCAGAAACATATGTAACATCACAAAATCCACAACCACACACGTACTTTCAAGTTTACCGCTAATGCGAGGATAGACCATGGTAGTCCGGCCATTCTCCAGACCCCATTTATAGTGAAAGTTTTAGTGCACCGAGTTGCCTTTTGTAAAAACATAATTTTCTCACTTTTTTAAATTTCTTTCTCTCTTAGAATTGATTTCTAGTGCCCACGGGGTTTAGATCTTTCAATTTTGTTGTCTAATTATTGATTTATTGTGGATTGACACTAGTGCAATTGATTTTTAGTTTTTAACTCTATCAGTGTATTTTAACATGTTATAGCAAGTCATTTATCATTATAGAAAGTTAATTGTTAATGTAGGTCTATCTTAATTTGCTTGTGTAAAAAGAGTTGGGAAAGATTACCAATATGTATAGTTCACAAATTCCGTACACTGATTCTGTATATTATATGTATAGTATAAGTATGAGATTAACTAATATGCACTGACAGTGTAAAAAAAATTTACACTGTCAGGTAACTTTATTTGGAATAGTAGGTTACCCACTACTTTTAATTACTAGTTTAATCGCACGTGCCTCGCACGTGTACGTTTAATTATTTAAAATTAAATGATTTTATTTATCGTGAAGATGTTTAATGAAGTGTAAAAATTTAAATTACTTTTCAAAACTTCTTCACACTTTAATATAATAATGAAAACATAAACATATATTTTAGTGTGAGTACATATACATATTCCCATCAGAAGTTTTAAGTGATTGATGGATCATCAGTTTTGCATTTGTCATGCGGTACCTCTTTCTCTTGCTGCAAGAGGCTAAGAGAAACGCATCAATTTGAATCATATTTGTGGCACAATAATTTTTCTATCTTTTTTCCTATATTTAAAATTTTGCCTTGTTTAAAATCAAACCTTTATAAAATCATTGTTACGTTATGTCTTCTTTTTTTGTGTGTTGAGCATGAGAGTTGCTTATTTCAAGGAGTATTTCGTATTTGTTTGAGCAAATTTAACATTCAGATTGACTTGTCTACCTTGAGAAACAACTCATTCAACATCTATGTTTCTTTGTACTTAAGAAATTTTATTTCTTTGTGACACATGAATTCATGATTTGATTAAGCTTATAGAATTTCTTAACATATATAAGTTATAAAATCCATACGAGAGTAAGTTGATTCTTTTTTTTTTTTTTCTAAAAAAAAAAAGAAAGAACAATTACTTCTACCACTTGCTTAAAGGATAAAAGCACCTACTTGCTATATTAAGATTGTGTACCCCCATAGAATCAGTTGCAGTCTGGAAGAAATTACATACATCGTCTCATGAATAACATGTTATTGTTTTTCAAATCTTATTAAAATCAAATTTAGTTATGTAAAATTCTTAAACTAATGAAAAAAGTATTAATTATCATTAATTTTGATGACGTCTAATAAGGAAATGTGAAAAGGACGATTTTATCTAAAATAAGGAATTTTAACCAAGGTAAAAAGTTCAATTCACTTTTCTAAAGGTTTTCACACTTTTAATATATTATTATTACTAGTCATATCTTACGCGCCTCGCGCGTGCACCTCACTTCAAGTAATTCAGTTAACAAAATCACTTCGATATTGTACAAGAAAATATGCTTGAATTAAGAAATAAATTAATTTATTTATTTAATACGAAAAACACTTAAATATAAAATTAACATATTCATACAAATCATATAAAAGACATAAGAGCATATTATGTTAATTAACTCTCTCTCTCTTTCTCTCTCTCTCTCTATATATGTATGTGTGTATATATATATATGTGTGTGTGTATACGTTATATTATTAAGTAATCACTTAAAATATTTGGTGTAAATTATTAACCATATTTACGGTAAATTTGCAACTTTAATTTATTGGGTTTAGCATTAAACCAAATCAACTTGTATTAAAATATAATCAATTTAAGCAAATTTTGATAGTCGTTTATATAGAATCTTTATTTTAATATATTTATTTTATAAAATATCAAATTTTAGACTAAATTTATAGTTATTTTGGTTTATAGAAATTTTTTCTATACAAGATATACCTAAATCAACAAGAACTTTAATTAATTTCATATACTTAATATTTCATATAATAAGCAATAATAATTATTTAAGAAAAAAAGTGAAAAAAATAATTTGTTATTACAAAATCTTAATGAATGACAAAAGTTTGAATCACTTAGTGGTGTGCGTGCTTTGTACGTGTCTCTCTTGTCAATCAAAAAATTCATTATATCTATATAGCTCGTACCAATAAACCAAAAGAGTCTATTGTTAAAAATAATGACCGCATGTCAGATCTCATAGTTTATTCATAATTGAAAAAAAGTTGCATATAGTTAATTTTTAAACGGAATTCATAGAGAATCAGAATGACTAACTAATTTCTTATGACGGAATGTAATGATTCAAAGAATTTGTTCAAATTTGTAAATAAGTCAATTTCAAATTATTAATTGTAAATGCATCATTATTAACAAAAATCACACACAAAAAAATTAATTAATAATTATCTATCAAGAATACATGATAATTTATTATTTTAAACTTCAAGAACATACTATAATTACAGTCACAAAAAAAAAATTCTCAATTAACAATTGTCTATAAAATATACATGATATTCTTGTAAACATAAAAAAATATACAAATTTTTTTTAGAGCTTACCTTAAATCACAAACAAATTTGTCTCTTCAATTATAAATACCATCAATATTTCAAAAAAAAAAAAAAAATCTCAGAAAGCAAGTGTCAATCAAGAATACATAATAGATTATTATTGTAAACTTCAAAAATATACTAAAATTTTAGAAAACTTACCTCAAATCACAAAACAAATTCATCTCTTTAATCATAAATACTAATAAGATTTTAATCATAAAGAATATATTAAAAAATTAAAATACTTACCTCAAATCTCAAGTAAATTTATCTCTTCAATCAAAAGATATATCAAAATTTTACTAAAACACACCTCAATTAACAATTATATATCCATAAAATTACATGATAATTTGTTGTAAATTTCAAGAATATACTAAAATTTTAGAAAATTTACCTAAAATCACAAGAAAACTTATCTCTTCAATCAAATAAAAGAAACAGTAGACTAAACCAAGGAAAAATTATCACATGCTATAAAACAATATTAATATAGCTTAAAGAACTCACTTAATTAGGAACAATCAATTGTATAGAGAACATCAACATGGGTTGTAGTGCAACGGATGGGGTTGCTCCACCCTTAACCAGAGGTCGAGGGTTGGACCTGGGCATGGAGAAAACTCTGTTAGGAGCGCTACCCCCGAATGGGGCCCTACCCGGCGCGAATCTGGATTAGTCGGAATCCGATGCGGGTACCGAACATCGAATGGGAAACCAAAAAAAAAAAATTGCATGGAGAACAAAAAAGGAAAATATTAATAAAGTTTAAACCTTTTCTAATATAAATACTATTATAGTAAGTTTTCTACTTATTCTGTTATTATTTTTTCCTTTTAAATCTAAGTTAATTAGGCCTCATCTTTAATATGAATATGAATACAATAATAATAGTAAAGATACTACTCCAAAGTTATTACTCGTGTGAAGGAAAAAAAATTGATTTCTACTTTTAAAATTAGTGCTAATCTTTATAGTGAGTATAGTTCTAATAAGATACAATTTTTATATAAGGTAAGATTATGATTGACTAAAATTATCTCTTATCATAAATTTAGGATTTTTAATTTAAGGATTTTTTTTCATATATTTTAAACTCTTGATACCCATATATTTTAGGAGACAATATTATAAATATAATTAAATAATTATTTAAGAAAATAGTGAAAAGACGATTTTGTCTAACGAAGGAACTTTTAATGAAGACAAAAAGTTCGATCACTTTTCTAAAGGTTTTCACACTTTTAATATATTATAGATTATAAATATAGATTATAGATTATAGATTATAGATTATTATTATTATTATTATTATTATTACTACTACTACTACTACTATTACTATTATTATTATTACTACTACTACTATTACTATTATTATTACTATTATTATTACTACTATTATTATAGAACGTTTTTGTCATAATTTAGCTAGAATAAAATTAGTTATATATAATTTAGTTTTTCAATAGGACACCTTTTCTTTTAATCCTTTTTACACGCGATTAGGAAACATATTGATTTGTTGGGTTTTGTGTAGGATTTTTGTTTTTCTAAAATTTATATTAGTTTATTGGATGTGTAATTTAAATAGATTATGCGAAAGGACGATTTTGTCTAAAGGAAAGACTTGTAATAAAGGGCAAAAAGTTCAAACGTGATTTGTAAGGCCCTTTACACTTTTAATATAATAGAGATAGAGATTATATTATTATTATTATAGATACAAATATTTACAACTTTTTTCTTTCTCATTTTTTAACTCCTGCTCCGTAATTCCCTCCCTCCTCCATAAATCTCTCTCCCACTCTCTCCTTACATATCTATTTTCTTGTTTTAGTTCCAATACAAGCGTATTATGTAAAATATAAGCGTGGTTATATTGAAATTATGTGAAATATGTTCTTGTTTGACTCTCCTAATCCAACGAAGAGTATATAATTTTTTCCCTATGCAATTCCTGTATGGTGAGTCAGGTATATTCCTACTAGGAGTGTTCATGTTTGGATAGAATTGGCCTAAATTAAAAAATCAAATCAAATCAATTAAATAAATCAAACTTTATTTGATTTGTACGCACGTCAATGTATAATATACAATTGAATGGGGAATAAAAAGTTATTCTAAAAAGTGGTAATTGTGATGGCTTTCAACGGGGAATGCTGCTGCTATTTTGCTTTAATGGTGAATATTATTGAAAAAAATATAGAATTGAAAGTAATAAAAAGGAAAAAAGATACAATGGAGTATTTGCAATTTTGGTAAATAGGGTCATACTCCTCTGTTAGAATAAATATAGGTGTTTTGGTTATATCATACTATTCATTTTTTAAATTTAAATTTAAAATATTTTAAAAGTGATTATATTTGAAAAGTTACCTGTTATAGGTATTAAAATACCTGACAGTGTAAAAAAAAAGTTACACTGTCAGTGTATATTAGTTAATCTCTGTATATTAATACTTAAATATATAGAACCCACATATTTACTTACTACTATTTTGTAAACTACAACATCTAAAGACATTTGACTATAGTTTTTTTTTTGGTAACATTGTGAATGTCATTAACCAACAAAATAATTAACAATCTAAAGGCATTCAGTGCAGCACTAAAGTGTGCATGTATTCAAGCTCAAGCAAGAAATCTAATTTTAATCAAACGTAGGAATGTCCTCAGAGGTTTTGACGTTTTATTCACTTTTCTTTGGGGTTGAAAGTGATATCTATTTTAGTTTAATATATTAAAATTAGTATTAGTTTTCATGCAGTAGCACCAAACAAGTAACTTTGCACCAACCATCTACTTTAATTAAATGAAAACATGTACTGGGAGCTTACGGCTTACCTAACATGAGGTGGTAACAAAATTAATTATCAATTTAATAGAAATGTCAGGACAATTTTAGTTATCAATCTAGTAATAAAAAAGAAGATTAAATGTGTTTAAAGACAGCGACTAATTCAAGAAATTTTATCCAGGATCGAGTTGCATTAACTAATAACTAGTAAGTAAAAAAAGAAAAAATTATCTTCTTTAATGGCTTTCAACTTACTCCAAAGGCCAAGTGCGTGAAACCTCATGTTGATTAAGTGTAATTGAGATAAATGGTACTGTCAACTAAACAGGGTGGCTCTAACGTTTACTTTAGGCCTCCATATATTTGAGCCTTCGAAAAATTTAATATTAAAGTTTGTAAAATATAAAAGGTATAAAATTTAAATTAAAAAGAAAAAACAAAAGAATTATTTAATTTTATTAAAAATATTTTAAATTTTTTTATCAAATCTTCATGTTAATAAATAAAGCTTTCACAATAATAATCAAGGTAATGCATTGCAAAAATATGACTAACATCTCATTAATTAAAATTAGTCTTTGCATTTATAAATAATAATATTACTATATGAATTTTAATGCTTAATGTCTTCAAAGAATACTAGACTAACAAAAAGTAGGAAGTAAGAATAAAAAAGTAACTCTATATTATTGATAATATTTTTATTATGTGCATATATTTAAGACCTCATATTAAAATTTTATTTTAGCCACTAATTTTATTAAGATGGCTTTGCAACTAAATTAAATATTAACATATAAAAATGAGTTAATTTAATAAATGAATGGGATATTAATTCGCTCAAAATTTGTCCCATGTGAATCATATATTATGGCCAATTCATTCCTACTCCCAGAGATAAAAGTGGGCAACAAACGCTATAATGAGAGATATCAAGTTAGTGGATTGAGCTTAACTTGAGGAAAAAAGTCATTTGTGGAATCAAATATATTTGCTAAATGTAGGTCATAATTCAATCCTTCAAATTCTTACTAATTTTTTTAGTTCTTTTATAATTTTTTAATAACTATTGAATCTATCAATTTGATTACATATTAACTAATTTTTTTACGATTGAGCCAAATAAGTTGAGCTAATAAACAAATGAAACAGTAACCAACCGAAACTAAACAAACTGAACGAGTTATACTCTCATAGGCTAATTTTATCATCTCCAAAATCTAATTATCCAGCGATTAATTATTGTTAGGATTTGTACTGAATTTCTTACCTTACTTGGATTCTACCATAATTGTATTTTACTTCAAAAAAAATTTCTTAGTAGAAAAGGTTCCTTGGTAGGAAAAGATCTCTTTTCTATTAAATTTCTATTAGGTTTATCTTTCTCTAACTCTATAAAACAACTCTCTTTTCAAGTCACAACACAATAGCATCTACAATGCGGTCTTTTAAGAGTTTCGATGTACTCTTTTAAGAGTTTCATTTAGGGGAAGATTTCATAAATAATATTATGTTTTTAGTTTATTTTTGTGTCGTCTGATTATCCTCTCATAGTTTGCAACAATTAGTTTCCGCATGACACCCTCTCGATTTCGAATCCAACAAGTGGTATCAGAGTTTAGGGTTCAATGGTCCCATGGTGTGGTGAGACGAGATTAAACAGGTTCAAAGCGGTTTCAAAATCATGCTGCAAAAGTTTGGCGATAATGAAGATTTTTGTCTAGCTACACGTGGAGGAGCTTAAAGCATATTTTCAACATTCCTGGTGTTATATCTTTAAAAATAAATTATAAAATATTTTTTAAATCATTTTAAATCCATAATATTTTAAACTTTATTTTTAATCATTACAAACAATAGTTATGCAGATTACACGAAAAAAGAGATGATGAATAATTTTGTAAAAATTCAGGCCAAGGGGAGAGATGATGAACAAGTTTGCAAGAAAGTTAAGGCCAAGGAGAGATTTGCTAGGATTCTACCATAATTGTGTTTTACTCCGAAAAGAATTTCTTAGTAGAAAAAGTTTACTAGTAGGAAAAAAAGATCTCTTTCCTGTTAGATTTCATTAGGTTTATTGTTTGTTAGAAGAAGAGTTTTGTAACTCTATAAACAGAACAACTCTCTCAAGTCACAACACAATAACATCCACAATGTAATCTTTTAAGAGTTTCATTTAGGGGGAGATTTTTCTTCTCGTTAGTTTCATGCTTTTTAATATTAGGTTTTTATGTATAGGTCAATTGGCCAAATTATAAATAATATTATGTTTTTAGTTTATTTTTGTGTCGTCTAATTTATCCTCTCATAGTTTTGCAACAATTAGAGTTCTGCCATGCATTTTGTTGCAGCCAAATATAAGATAAGTCCATTCTAAAATTAATTTTGAGATTAGTTATCCCTCGTACTAAAAAAGGGTAATAATGTGAAAATGCGGCTTAGAAAATTGGACGAAGTGTCAATTTATCTGTATCTCGATTTATGGCATGTAAATATCTAGATTATCATGTTCATTAAAGTTAAAAGAAAGAAAGATTAAGGGGTCATCAGATTGATGTTTTGTGGTTAATTATTCAAGATTCAATTCCACAATGCTGATTGCTATAGAGCTAATATGCAAAATTAATAACTTTGCAGTAATCTTTTATCCTCTACATATGTTTATGATGTTTTAAGCTGTTATGCTATGATTCATAATTAGTACTCATATGTCAAGTTGATAACTTTCCAGAAAGACATGCTACGAAAGAAGATTGCTTAGCAATCATTTATAAGGTGTGATTATTCATTATTGTTAGCACTCAAAAATTTGCATGTTGCTTTTGATAATGTTGTATTGTATATATATGACCCGTCGTTTACCGAAAAGATAAAAACTATTTCAGAATTTACACACAAAAATAAGTATGTGCTCAGTTAAATCAACAATTTCAAATTAATTCAACAACAACAGATTCAGTGTATTCTCACAAAGTGAGGTTAAAATGTACGCAGTCCATACCACTACCTCCGAAGAAGTAGAGAGGTTATTTCCGATAGACCCTCGGCTCAGGCTAGAGAATAGTACACGAGGTCGTAGTAAAACATGAAGCAGGATGGATGATATAACATAAATAAGTAATAAGCAATAATCAAATAGATATCATAGAAATACGAAATAAGAGAAATATGAGTAATTTGAAATAAGAAATAAGAGATAGGACACCCACCTTGTAGTATCATACACCCACAGACCAAAGACATCCACCACACACAAACTCTACCGACTGGGGGCTCCGAATAATGGATACAGTCCTATGCTTACTAACCCGGCTACACAAGAGCTCTCCTAACATCTTTCTACAACCCACACACTCACACTAGCCTTCTACCACCTCCACACCTTCCTATCTAGGGTCATGTCCTCAGTAAGCTGAAGCTGCTCCATGTCATGTCTAATCACCTCCCTTCAGTATTTTTCGGCCTACCTCTACTCCTTCTAAAGACATCCAAAGCTAACCTCTCGCACCTATGAACTGGGACATCCATGCCCCTCCTCATCACATGCCCAAACCATCTCAACCTTCTTTCTTGCAACTTGTCCTCCACTGAAGTCACTCCCACCTTCTCTCTGATAGTCTCATTCCTAACTTTATCCCCTCTAGTAAGTCCACACATCCAACGCAACATTCTCATTTCCACCACCTTCAATCGTTGAATGTGGGAGTTCTTGACTGGCCAACACTCCGCTCCATACAATATGGTCAGCCGGACTGCCACTCTATAGAATTTGCCTTTAAGCTTAAGGAGCACCGTCTTATCACACAACACTCCCGAGGCGAGCCTCCGCTTCATCCAACCTGCTCCAATACGGTTAGAGACATTCTCATCAATATCTCTATTCCCCTGAATTATAGACCCAAGATACTTAAAACTATACCTCTTACAAACATCCTGGGAATCCAACCTCACCACCACTTCGTCCTTCTGACTCGAGTCACTAAACTTGCATTCCATATATTCCGTCTTGGACTAACTCAACCCGAACCCTTTAGATTCAAGGGTTTGCCTCCAAACCTCCAGTCTTTCATTCACACCCTCCCGCGTCTCATTAGTCATCACTACATCATCTGTAAATAATATACACCAAGGCACCTCACCTTGAATACTCCGCGTCAACACGTCCATCACCAATGCAAACAAAAACGGGCCAAGAGTCAATCCCTGATGCAACCCTGTCTCAATCGAAAAATACCCTGAGTCCCCTTCCGCCGTCCTCACCCGAGTCTTCCCTCCACCGTACAGGTCCTTAATAGATCTAATGTACGCTACCGGAACCCCTATCACCTTCAAGCATCTCCAAAGAACCTTCCTAGGGTATTTGTCATATGCTTTCTCCAGGTCGGTGAACACCATGTGCAAATCCCTCTTCCTTTTTCTATACTGCTCCACCAATCTCCTCAACAGATAGATTGCCCCTGTCGTCGAGCGACCAAACATAAAATCAAACTGATTCTCTGAAATAGACACGACCCTCCTCAATCGCCGCTCAACCACCCCCTCCCGAATCTTTATAGTGTGACTCAACAGCTTAATACCCCTATAGTTGTTGCAACTCTGAATGTCACCCTTGTTTTTATATAACGGAATCATCGTACTCCATCTCCAAACCTCAGGCATTCTCGCAGTCTTGAAAATATCGTTTAACAAATCAGTCAACCACCTTAAAGCTGCTACACCAGTATACTTCCAAAAATTCACCGGTATCTCATCAGGCCCCGTCGCCTTACCCCTCTGCATCATACGGATAGCCTCTCTGACCTCCTCAACCTTAAAACGTCTAAAGTAACTGAAGTCACGGCTCCCTTCCGAACGCTCCAGCTCCCCTAACTCAATACCTCTGTCCCCCTCCTTGTTCAAAAGTCTATGAAAATACTCCTGCCACCTCTTCTTAATATGAACATCCTCCACCAAAACTCTACCATCCTCTCCCTTAATACACTTCACTTGATCGAGGTCATGAACATTTCTCTCCCTAGCCTTAGCCAGCCTAGACAACCCTTTTCCCCTCCTTTCTCTTCTAACCCCGCATATAGGCTCTCAAACGCTGCTGTCTTAGCAGCCGTAACTGCTAATTTAGCCTCATTCCTTGCTACTTTATAAACCTCCCTATTCACTCCCTTCTGCTCTTCATATTTACTCTCAATCAACTTAACATACGCCCCCTTCTTAATCTCCACTTTCTTCTTAACTTCTTCATTCCACCACTAGTCCCCCTTTTGCCGACTTGCCCGACTCCTCGAAACACCCAACACCTCTCTAGCCGTCTCCGTGATGCAGTTGACAGCCTTATCCCACATACCATCCACGTCCCCCCTACACTTCCACACTCCCATTCCCGGCAACTTCTCTCCTATCTCCTACGCACTAATCGACGTCAAGCCACCCCACCTAATTCTGGGTCGACCCTCTCCGGCTCTACTCTTCCTGCTCCTCTTGATAATCAAATCCATCACCAAAAGGCTGTGCTGGGTCGAAAGGTGCTCACTCGAAATGACTTTACAGTCCTTACAACCTAACTATATATAATTTTGAGATAATAATTCGAAAAACACCTGTACTTTGACTAAATTTGCAGTCGTGCATACTGAACTTTGCGGGGGTTCTATCACCCCTGAATTATTTTAAAGTGAAATTATTACACCATTAAATGCTTATGTGGCAAAAAGAGTGTAACTCACTCTCTTTGACAGAGTGAGTCATCCAAAAATATTAAAATAAATTATTTTTACATTTATTTTTAATATAAATATATATATTACTTAACTTATTATTATATTTTTATTATTATTAATTTATTTCTTCTCCCACCACCAAATTTCTCCACCGATATCCAACCAACGCCGCCGCACAATCATCACCATGTCCATTAATTATCCACTTCTTCATCTTCCTCCATCTTTTCCCATCTCATCTTCAATCAAATCCCTTTGACCAATTTGATTTACGATCACCCGAGCACCATCTCTGACCAAATTAACCGAAGTAGTAATCGAAAAATCGTAATTGAATGAATTATGATAATTTTCTGAAGGGGCTTTTCACTTACAAATATTTCCAACATCATTTTCGATTAAAACATGCTGGGAATTTTGAATCAAAGCCGACAAATTATCAATTTCCTTTGAATTCGCCTAATTAGGGCTAAAATTCCTAATTTGAAATTGAAATTTCTTGGAGTTGTAATAATTGGGACTTTTGCCATAGAATTATTTGCTACATCCTGAGCTATCAATTTGCGTTGAGAATTTGCGATTTCATCGGAACCTTGCAAGTCGCCGAAATTTTGAGCTTTTTCGATAGTGTTAACAATATTATCAGTGTCATATTTGTAGGAGATTTGATGGGTATGTGCGGAATGATTTCCATTATTAATTTCTACATTTGCATGCTTATGAATTTGCGCTGAAGATAGTGGAATTTCAGATCGGACCACTGGCGATGTTGTCACATCAATTTTCAATTCACCACTTGTAATGGACTCAATTAACTCATAGGAATCATTTGAAATTTGATTTGTGGGAGGAATTTGACTCAATTGCATTTTGAACTATTAGTTGAACCTTTAATGTGGTTGTAATGGCGAAAAAATGATGAAAAGAATAAGAATGGAGAACAAAGTAAATAAGAATTAAATTTAAATAAAAAATACAAGTGTAAATATGAGATTGACACATGTATTACACCTTTACTATAAAACTGAGTATAGCATTTCGAGGGAAAAGTAGTTCCACTTTTAAATAGTTCAAGGGGTAATAGTACACCCGCAAAGTTCATTATACTCAACTACAAATTTAAGCAAAATACATATATTTTTCAGACTATTATCCCTATAATTTTCATATGAAATGAGTAATATACATATTGATGAGAAGTGCATCAAATATTGAAAGTTGGAGAGAAATGTCCAATAATTAAATATTGAAGAAAAATGCTCAAATGCAACAACGATGACAAGAAAAAGACAGAATTATACAATGAATTACAAAGTATGTTGAAAAATAATAATTCATAAGTTAAAGTAGGAAACTAATTTTTTTAGATTTTGTATATATTTAATTCATGTCGAGTTAGAATTTATTTCTCCAAATTAATTATTGAAATAGCTTCATTAATCCTAATTTAGTTTGATTTTTTAACTATTATAAATAGGGCAATCTCTGAAACAACGAGAATTATTTGAATTTATTAATAAAATATTTTTCTCGAAACTACTCGACTTTTTACGAATAAAATATTTTCCTTGGAGCTATTTACGAAACTACGTATTACGGGGCCCACAGCAGCAGCCATATCTGATTCGCTGGAAGGAGAAAATATCGGGTCCCACTAATCTCCACGCGGCTTACTAAGAGTTGCCAAATCAGGCAATCACCACACCAAACGACGTCGTTTTAGGGTCCTCCGAAACAGGAAACAGTCAACATTAACAAATTCTCCACAGTACTTTACTGCCACTGTATCCCTTTCTCTCGTCACTTTTCTAGACTCTCTATGCCCAAATAATCGGAGCAGTAGAATGGTGAGAAAAATGAGTGCGTTTAGAAAAAGCTTCGAAGAAAAACGAGAAAAAGAGCGGCTTCTTTCATCATGCAACGGCGATTACACTGAGTTACCTGGATTCCGACACACGCTTTATTACGAAGAGTCTTCCGGATGTTGTTCTTCTTTAAGGGTGAAGTTATCTGAGTTATGGAAGGAATGGAAAAGAGTTGCTGTGAAAGCGATGGAGATGGGTCGAACCGACCCGAGAAAGATCATCTTCTCCGCAAAAATGGGTTTAGCATTGATGCTTATATCGTTGTTGATATTTTTTAAGGAGCCGGTTGAGGAACTCAGCAGATACTCTGTATGGGCTATTCTTACTGTCGTCGTCGTTTTTGAGTTCAGTATTGGTAAGTTTTTTAGAACCCCTTCCACGAAAATTACACTGTGTATATATGGTTAAAACTTAAAATAATATTTTTTTATGTATTATATAATAGGTGTTAGGAACGTTTACTTATTTGTGTTGCTTTTTGTATTTTGAATCTCTCAGTGAAAATCTGGGTCCGCCACTGTCTGTGTGTCGCTTTTGTGTAGTTATTGTTAATTTAATAATGTCTGCCTGAAATATGTGTGCTTTATTGCTAGTACTAAAGAAGAAGATCTGTTTTTTGTTAATTGCGATTGTAGAGAAAAAAGAGCAGTTAAAAGCTTTGGTAAGATTGTACAGGCGGGAGCCAGGTAGGACCGAGGGGTCATCCAAATTCCCTTCAATGCAAAATTATAATGTTTATACATAACTATTTTTACGTACGTATATAGTAATTGTTGAACTCTTTTTGATTTCTTATGTGTTGTTACTTCTCTGGCTCCGCCACTGTCTGTGTGTCGCTTTTGTGTAGTTATTGTTAATTTAATAATGTGTGCCTGAAAAATGTGAACTTTATTTCTAGTAGGAAAGAACATTTGTTTTTTGTTAATTGCGATTGTAGAGAAAAAAGAGCAGTTAAAAGCTTTGGTAATATTGTACAGGGCGGAGCCAGGTAGGATTGAGGGGTCATCCAAATTCCCTTCAATGCAAAATTATAATATTTATACATAACTATTTTTACGTACGTATATAATAAATGTTGAATTGATTTCTTATGTGTTGTTACTTCTCTGGCTCCGCCACTGTCTATGTGTCGCTTTTGTGTAGTTATTGTTAATTTAATAATTTTTGCCTGAAAAATGTGTGCTTTATTGCTAGTACTAAAGAAGAAGATCTGTTTTTTTATTAATTGTAACTGTAGAGAAAAAAGAGCACTTAAAAGCTTTGAAGAAGTCAATTTTTTAATTAAATGAATAGATACTTTATTCATGTCCTGCATACAAGTTTCTCAGAAAGGAGTAGGCCCAAACTTTAATTTCTGTTTTTCATTTTTGGGATTAAAGATGTATTGACTACTTTGTTGTGAAACCACACCTAGACTAATGTCACGGGATGCTTGCCACCACCTCCCACAAGCAACAACTACCGGGGGGCAGGTTTTATTTTCCTCCAGACATATATTTGTACTGCTCAGGATCAAATTATTGCTAAATATTATGGAGAAGATAAAAATGGAAATATATTAGGATTTCTTTGGGGAATATAAGCAGTAGACTTCTAAAGGAAGGGTGACTGGGTGTTTTCTGTTATTAAGGATTGAATATGCTTTCAATATAAAATGAAGTACTGAAAAGGTGACAATGCGTACAAGATTCATGCAAGGAAATTGACCTAAAGGAGGTCCTAAAATAGGAAATAATGTTGCGGGCATCCTTACCATTTTACAACTGCAATTTTGGTTACTAGTCAGTATTCAGTCTTTCTTTCTCCAAGGTTCTCTTCAACAGATTCAGGGAGTGGTATCCCTTATATGTAGCCGTTTTACAAAAGAAAACTTCCTTGTTTATGTTCTATAGTTATGTATGTAGATATGGTTTTACAAAAGCATGCGACAATCTGTTGCACGTGTGATAAATACTTTCTTCTTATTTCATTTATCTTTTCTAGTTTTCTCAATGTATTCCTTTGTCGGTTACTATTATTGGAAGCAGGAGAAGTTTTAGCTAAGAACTCTCGTTAATTATCATTGTAGATCCATATCTGCCAATGCTCAACAGTATAGTTACTATTTCTGTTTGCATTTTGCACCTTCCAACCCCCAGCGACTGCTTTATTTTTTTTCCTGTATAGCTTTGTATGGCAACTTTTTATACATATACATGTTTTGAATTGTCCACAGGAGCCACTCTAAGCAAAGGGTTTAATCGTGGGCTTGGGACACTATCAGCTGGAGGACTTGCTCTTGGAATGGCTGAATTGTGTCAGTTGGCCGGAGACTGGGAAGAAGTTGTTATAGTTGCCGGTATATTCATAACAGGTCTGGTTTCTCGGTCAGTAATCATGACATATGTGTGGATTGATGTTCATCTCTTCGATATATTTGTACCTAGCTGACTGCAGTTTGTTTGGTGTTTCTAGGTTTTTTTATCACTTATGCAAAGCAGTACCCGGCAATGAAGCCCTATGAATATGGTTTCCGAGTTTTCCTGATAACATATTGTTTCATCATGGTATCCGGTTATCACACAAGAGAATTTATTCAAACAGCTGTAAGTCGGTTTTTGCTCATTGCACTTGGTGCTGGTGTTTCTTTAGCTGTGAACATTTGTGTGTATCCCATCTGGGCTGGTGAGGATCTTCACAATCTGGTGGCGAAGAATTTCATCAGTGTAGCTACTTCACTAGAAGGTAATTCAACCTATGAGATGATTGCTACTTTCTCGAATGGGATTTTAGAATTAAATTGTTTCTAAAGACCCCCACCCCTCCTCTACCTCTTTCCGTAGTTGATGAAATTGAAATCTTTGCAGGTTGTATCAGCGAATATCTGAACTGTGTCGAATATAAGAGGATCCCTTCAAAAATTCTTACTTACCAAGCAGCTGATGATCCAGTGTACAATGGCTACAGATCAGCAGTAGAATCTACAAGCCAAGAGGAAGCTCTGGTATGATTAAACAATCTTGCAGCATAAATTAGTAATTTCATGAAATTCTGCTAGCCAAATGCTCTTACTTTGGTACTCACAGGTAGCATTTGCAATCTGGGAGCCACCCCATGGTCCATATAAGATGATCAGATATCCTTGGAAAAACTATGTCAAAGTTAGCGGCGCATTAAGGTATTGCGCTTTCATGGTTATGGCGCTGCATGGCTGTATACTATCTGAAATACAGGTAATTTCTCTACTCCTTTTTCCAACTTTCCTGCTATCCCCGGCGCTTGTAAAGTGCATCATATAGTATTCTCTTGCCATATTCATTTTTTATCACTAGCAATTTTTTGCAGTAATAATCATAGTTTTCTTGTGTCCATGTCCTCTGCGCAATAATTATAGTCAGTTGATTTAATGGTGAACGTGAGAAGTGCTAAGCTCTTCTATTCCCTGATAATATGCAGCCTGTGGTTGTCGTCATTATAGAATTGAACCAAACTTATTACACTTGGTAATAGGTATATGTACTTAAGAAACAATCATTGATTGAGATTAATATCTGTGTTAGGGTCCTTCATTGTGTGTATAACTTAGCATAATAAATGGCATGCATGCATGTAAAACTATTTCATTAGGAGATGAACTATTTAAAAATCAATCTTGTACTCTCTCTCTGGTAACAAAAGGTTTAATGGGGTTCTGCTTAACCATCATCAAACATGGAAGTGGAAGTGGAAGTGAATAATTGAAGTTGAGAAAGATAGTAACTCAAGCCTTGTCATCTTTATGATACGTAAGAAACAGGGGTGCTAAATTAGGGCATCCTTTTCTCAATGGAAAATTAAACACTGAAAGGCAGAGTACTCACCGGGTGTAACTAAATTCTTTGATGACTTATTGTCACTTGGTGCGCACGTAAGCCCTTCTGCTTGAAATAGATTGCAGGTAAAGAATAATTGTTGCTATTTGGTGGAGAAGCAATACGAATGACTCTTGCTGCCCGAATTGTTGAATTGACACCCCTTGTTTTTGGACATCTCTTCGTAGCTCTGAAAATTTTAGGTGCTCTGTTAGATGCATCGTTTATTGTTGAGTAAAATCCCTCATTTAATTTGGAGTCGTTGCTTACTCTTATTTAAAAGTTTCGTGTAGTTGTGTGCCTATGATATTTTAGCTACAACAACAACAACAACAACAACAAACCCAGGATATTCCCACATAGTGGGGTCTGGGGAGGGTAGAATGTACGCAGTCCATACCACTACATCCGAAGAAGTAGAGAGGCTGTTTTCGATAGACCTCTGGCTCAAGAAAAAGGACCAAGACGTTAGTCAAACATCGCAAGCATACAACGTGATAAAATAACAACGGTACCACAACCACAAAAAGTACATTAACCAACAAAAGGCACCACCCTCCCCCCAACCCTAGCACTATCAACCAAGCGACACGAGACTCACCTAACTCCCACCTATGACTTGACCACACCCCTTAGCCCTCTACGCTCCTCCAAACCTTCCCTATCGAATGTCATGTCCTCAATGAGCCGTAATTGCTCCATGTCATGTCTAATCACTTCTCTCCAGTATTTCTTCGGTCTACCCCTACCCCGCTTGAAACCATCCAAGGCCATCTCACACCTACAAACTGGAGCGTCCGTACCCCTTCTCATCACATGCCTAAACCATCTCAGCCTCCCTTCCCGAATCTTATCCTCCACCGCCGCCACTCCTACCCTGTCCCGAATAGTCTCATTCCTAACCTTGTCGGCCCTCGTGATACCACATCCAACACAACATCCTCATTTTTGCCACCTTCAACTTCTGGACGTGAGAATTCTTAACAGGACGACACTCCGCGCCATGCAACATAGCCGGCCGGATTGCAACTCTGTAGAATTTGTCTTTAAACTTGGGAGACACCTTCTTATCGCAAAGAATTCCCGAGGCGAGCTGCCATTTCAACCAACCCGCCTCAATACGGTGAGAGACATCCTCGTCAATCTCTCCATTCCCCTGAATCATAGACCCAAGGTACTTTTATATTTTAGCTAGAAGAATATAAAAGTTATTCTTCAGTTTTCATATTTATTGGTGTATATGCTTCTTATTTTTAATGTTTATCGTTCCAATTGTAACGACGGAAAATCTATTAAAGCAAATTTACATGGTAATGCTTGCAGCAGGTGCAATTAGAACATGTTCTGCTGTATTACTAATTAAAAAAAAACGAATTACGTTGACGAAAGCATGTCATGTATTCCTTCCCTGTAAATCATCAGTTATAAAAGTAAATTGTTGCTTAAGCTGTGAACAGAGTTGCCGGTAACTGTGCTGGTGGAGGTAGCAGGTGTCTGGTGTAATAGTCGAGGTATGCGTAAGCTAGCCTGGGTACCAACATCATAAAAGAAAAGAGTAAAAAAGTTGAGTTGCTGCTTGATATGCATTATTTATTTGTTTAATACCATTAGGTGTAAGAGCTTGCATATCCAGATGTCTTAGTTATACCACTTTATTTGGTAATGCTATGACCTCTTTAACAGAGAAACTGACTACCAAATATTTTTTACACGCAGGCGCCTGCTGAAAGAAGACAGGTTTTCCGTAAGGAGCTTCAGAGAGTAAGTACGGCAGGTGCCAAAGTGTTGAGAGAAATTGGGGAGAAAGTGAAAAAGATGGAGAAGTTGGGATCAGTGGACATTCTTTATGAAGTGCATGAAGCAGCAGAAGCGTTGCAAAAAAAAGTGGATCAGAAGTCTTATCTTTTCGTCAATTCAGAAAACTGGGAAATCGGAACACGAGCCACAGTAGTGGATACTCCCCAGGAGCCTGGAAGCCTGGATGATGACAGAAACTCTTTTCTACACCACAGGTCTCATAGTGAAACAGTCATCAACATCGACTCCATCCTTAACTCAAAAAGTTGGGATAACAGGACGTGTAACTTCGCTAGTAACAACCAAGCTGCAGGATTAACCCCACAAAACACAGTGGAGAAACCAAAATTCCGAACAACACATTCTCTGCCTAAAGATAATGAAGCACTAAAGGAGGTGGAAGAGGAAGAGGACGACAAGCTAGAAGTGTCGAAGACATACGAAAGTGCCAGTGCTTTGTCTTTAGCAACATTCACATCCCTTCTCATTGAATTTGTTGCAAGACTTCAAAACGTAGTAGACTCATTCGAGGAATTAAGTGAGAAAGCAAAATTTAAGGAAGCTGTGGATTTGTCTGAAGCGTCGCAGAAAGTTTCCATATGGTCTAGGTTAAAAGGGTTTATAAAGTTTTGGAAAAGAGAGGAGAGCAGTTTGCCAGTTTAGAGGCCAACCCTTCTTGTCCATCCAAAGACAGAAGAGTATAGATGCTAATATATTACATTGTCTGTTAGATGAGGAGATGTTATAGCAGCTTACGCAACTGGGAACTCGAATCGGCTTGGAAATGCAACACAGATTATATATCCTAACTCTGAAAAGTCTTAGGCCAATTGCCTCCTGCATATTAGTTTTCAATAGCTATAATTGTTAACAATATCTAGTGGGGACAATGCCTATAAATGTATTGAGGTAAATTTTTAGCAAGTCTTCTTGGCTCCAATGCATTAAGGTCTAACGGTAATGTAGGCAGCACAAGTGTACATTGAAATATACTGGAAAAGTAGTTATAAGTATCGTTTTTGTTTATGATGAAGCAATTGAGTTTCTACACACACGCACACACACAAAAAAGAAGCCATTCAACTAGGATTGGGAAGATTTATTTGTCTTCATAACTCCATCTGTTTACTATAAAATTTGTATATTGTTTTTCTTGTAGTTCGTACATTCTAAGGTGAATTGTAGAAGTGAACATTATGGGCATACGATATCGAGGAAAATATTTTCTCAAAAATATTTTTTAGTTTTCTCATGTTTGGTTTGTTAGTATTTTTGGAAAATATTTTCTAGAGAAATAAGTTTATTATAAATGAGAAAAATGACTTTTGAAAGGAAAAAATAGACATTTCATGTTGATTGTGTCCTCCCTTTCACCCTCCAACATGCTTCATCTTCCAACCCCCCTCCCCTTGCCCCCACAAAGCCTCCATCCCACCACCCCACGCTCCTAGTCATATTTGTAAGTTTCTTTCTCAATTATTTTTTATGGCTAAATTTTGAGGAGGCATACAGGGCGTTAGGCTAGTGTCAGTGGGATGCATAAACGAGGACAAATTACATGATTTTGTATTGATCAGTTTTGAATTGTCAGAGTTAAGATGAGGGGTGTCCTTTAACTCGCCTCATCTGACATCTATATGGTCTAACTTTAAATTTGCGACCATTTAAACATTTTATAGTATTTGGTTTTCTTGAAAAGGCCAGTTACAAAATTTCGAATGACAGTAATAAGTCGAGTAGAAGGGGGTGATGGTTAGCC
Organism: Capsicum annuum; assembly: GCF_002878395.1. NCBI lineage: Eukaryota > Viridiplantae > Streptophyta > Magnoliopsida > Solanales > Solanaceae > Capsicum > Capsicum annuum. The sequence goes on from NC_061113.1 coordinate 265,370,982, forward strand.
ATTTTCTCCCTTTTAAAAAATAAAAATAAAAAGGTTTCTATTATTACACGATTACTATTATTATTATAATTATAATAATATAAAAACTAAAATAGTAGTATTAAATAGTGACCACGTGGGGTGTAGCTTGCCTTGCGCGGGAGAATAACAGAAAAACAGAAGAGAAAGTAGTTGAAATATAAGCAGAAAAATCACCCATCAACTTCCACAACTTTCACTCTCACTCATAATTCCACACTTTCACAGGTATCAATCTCTCTCTCTTTCGTTCCATTTGAGTTTTTTCCCTTTCTTCTCAGCTTGCAGTTCAAGAAACTCATTCAGTTTTCGTGAAAATTGCTGGCCAGTGTAACATCTGGAAGTTTCTCTCTAAGAATTAGTAATTGTTTCTAGAATATCATGTCGGTTATCTTCCTTCAAATTACTTAATTCTATGTAGTTGATGATCAACATTATTGCATTTATCTTTTTAGAAGTTTTTTTTTAAAAAAAAAAATGTAACAGAGGTGAGTTCTTATTCTTGTCAAGAATGTGAATTCTACTTAAATATATGCATCAGTTTCAAATTAGTTGTCTTCCTTGAAATTACTGAGTTCTATTTACTTCTGATCATTGAGCGAGTTCTATGTAGTTGATGACGGCCATTGGGCGAATTTTTGTTTTTATGTAACAGAGAGGGTTCTTATTCTTGTCAAGAAAATGAAGAAATATAACTAACTAATTCGCTTAAATTGTTATTTTTTGTTTAATTTTTGTGTAATGTAGTGCCGCCATAGACAGTCCCCAACTTAATTATTTTTCCCTTTTTCTGTTGCAAACTCTGTTTTTGTCCACTTGCTTTATGAGGATTTACTATGATTTTTTTTTTGCGTTTATGTACTTGTGATTGCACATATTCTTTGTAATTGACTATGTGCTTATCTTTAATTTTGTAATGACTTCAAAGAATCTATAATGACCATCAAGAAGAAGTCATCATTAGAGAATGCTTAATTACTTGTTTTCTAATAAATCAGTATCAATAACTGAAATCTTGATAGGAAGGTGTGGAGAACGAGGATTAGGGTAGAGGGTTAGGGGGTGAGAGTGCGTCGGTAACAATGGGAGAGCGTTCTTATATGTGTCTGAAGTTTCTTGTTTGTGGTGTTGAGTGATGTCTATGGTTTCAGATAGATAGTTTTTAGTATTATCTTGTGGCTGTAGTACTATTTTGCAGACTATACTAGTTTATATGCATTTATGATTTGTGTTTGTTATATTGCTATCGGTCCTAAGCCGGGGGTCTATCGAAAATAATCTCTCTACTTCATTTGAGGTAGTGGTATGGTTTGCGTACCCCACTATGTGGGAATACACTGGATATGTTGTTGTTGTTGCTGTAATAACTGAAATCTTGTTCATTACGTAGGATGGCTCTAACCATATATTCTATCGGGGTTTTAATTGATGAAATGAAAAGCAAAGACTTCCGGCTTAGATATAAATCCATGGACAAGCTGTCTGATATTGCCCAGACACTTGGTGCAGAAAGAACTCGGAGAGAGCTGATTCCATTTCTGACAGAGAATACTGATCATGATGATAATGAAGTTCTTCTTAGAATGATTGAACAGCTGAAATTGTTTATTCCATATGTCGGAGGAGTTGAACATGCTAGTGTGTTACTTCCACCCCTGGAAAATCTCTGTATTGCTAGAGAGGCTTCTATTAGGGACAAGGCGGTTAAGGCATTGTGCAAAATAGGTCGTAAGATGAATGAACCTGACTTAATTGAATCGTTTATTCCAATGTTGGAGGTTAGTTGACTGGTTTAATTTATCTTCTAGCTGTACTTGCCTTTGTTTCATCGTTGTTCTGTACATGCCATCAGCAATGTACTTGTCGGTAAATATTTAAGATTGGTTCACTGTATAGTTTAGTATAGGTTAAACTGCCTGAGACTTGTTATTTCTTATGTTTTATTAGTTATGAAATTATTGAAAATATGCATATGCATTATCTGAAATCTAATAAGAGTTGAAGATGCTACATGCTGTTACTATGTAGTAATTAAGATACTTGATGCTCCGTTGCTTTCTTATTTAACGATGAAAAGACTGAAGAAAGAAAGTTACTTTGTTTAATATGAGTTAACATGATGTATATAACCTTATCCAAAAAAGAAAAAGAAAAGAAGATGTTCATTTCGAGTATCCTAGATTGATAGAGTTTAAATAAAGGAAAGGTGTGAATTAACTATGCCATGTGGACAGCAATGTTCCTTAAAATAATGGTTGGACGGCTAAATGTATAACGTAGAGAATCTTGCTTCTGGTATTATTGCGAGAGTATCATACAGTAAAAATAAAGTTCTTCTAGATATTGCTACGCATGTAAATATGAACTTGATCCAAGAAGGATATATATCAGCCTGATACTTCTGTTTATTATGGTAGCAGTTTCCTTTTCATCGTTTTATCTATTAATTACACTGTGTAAGTTAATGTAGTGATATTCTATGTGTGATCCTTCAAGATTGAGTAGTTGGTGACAGAGTGACTTTTTCTTCTTGGTTTCGCCTAACCAGAGACTGGCTGCTGGGGTGTGGTTTACTGGTCGAATTTCATCATGCGGATTATTTCACACTGCTTATCCACACGCCCCAGAGCCTGTAAAAAATGAACTTAGAACTCTGTATAGACAACTTTGCGATGATGAAACACCTTCGGTGCGGATGGCAGCTGCAAAAAATCTTGAAAAGTTTGCTGAGACTATTGAGGAACTCCATCTGATGAATTACATCATGCCAATGACCAAGCATCTGCTGCAGAATGGTATGGTGTTCTCCAGACATGTTCTGGGGATTAGTATTTTCTCTTTGACAAATTACATTTGCTTTCTTAAAGTAGTTTGGCAGTTCATGCTGAGCCAATTTTTTTTTTTCCGACTTAAATCACTGTGATTAAGCTGGATTCTGGTTCTATTCAGATCACGATTCTGTTCGTTCGCTTGCTGTCAAGAGCTGTATAGCTTTAAGGAAGCTATTGGAGCCATCAGTTTTTAAAACAGAGTTTTTGCGTATCATGCTTCAGTCTGTACAGGTTGGCCCAATAAGCTTTGAATGACTTTTTGGATGGCATTGTTATATCCATGTACTGTATATTTGCAAGTCCTACATTTCCTCAATATAGATGAAATGAAGTTTCAATGAATTGTTGGATGAAATGACTGTCCTAATTTCTTTAACACTTTTTGCTCATCAAAGATTAATTTGACAAAAATCACAATGACTGCTCTTTTTTCCATAATTCATACTTCTACAGGTCTTAGTCAATGTATCAACATGATCTCAGTTCTTGCAAATACAATTTCTGATCCAGTCCCTACTTTCACAGTTTTGCATATGAATGAACATAGTGTTTCCTTTGACCAAACACTACTTTTCTTTACCAGTTTATAGTTGGATACTGGTGGCCAGAAAAATATTCTCATTACCTGTTTATCCACATTAACAGGATACAGCTTGGCGAGTTCGTGGCATGGTTGCCGATCAATTTCTTCAACTATGCGACGCACTTGGACCAGATCTTACCAGGTTTTTACTTGTAGCAAGTAACATAAATGTTAAGATTATTTTTCTGAACTGAAAGTGCTGTTAAGATTATTTCCCCAAATCTTTTGGTGCTCTCTCTTTCTTTTTTCCTTGTTTTTAATGTTAATCAAGTTTGCTTGTCCCAAACTAACTTACGAGAGTTGTGAAATTTGAAAGGGATGGCGGATTGTTCCAGGTATATATTTGTCTAGTTGAAGACAATGTAGTTGAAGTTCGCACAACTGGAGCTGGTAAAGTCACCAAATTTTGCCAGAGAGTGAGCCCTGAGACTACAGTCCAGTACATCCTTCCTCATGTCAAGGTTTAAAACTTATGGTGCTCCTTTTGTCTTTTGCTGTATCATGCTCTGTCTCTTGTTTCCTTTCCTTAGACTGTCTATTTTGTCTCAGGCTCTATCATTAGATTCATCCCATCATGTTCGTACTGCTCTGTCTTCAGATATTGTAGGACTGGCTCCTATTATAGGAAAGGTATAAACTTTTGACATTGTTAAATATGATTAGCCTATCATTTCACAATCCCACAGTACATGTGTACTAAGATGCTAAAGTTTGCTCTCTGTGTGACTCAAGTTCCTATCAATGTTTATTCAGAAAAGCTTTTGCTTACCTTTTATCCAGTTGATTCTCTGGTTATGTTAATGTGTTTCAATATGTTTTGCTGATCAAGAACACACATCCTTCTAATAAGTTTTAGTCTTTCGTTCGATCGAGCGCCAGACAACACTACCACAACTTCTGCATCCCTGATTGCTGGCACAGGCCTCAGCAGCTGCCAAAGTTTATTCTTACAAGACAATTCGTACTGCAGTTTATGTGCATGCTAGTGCCTACTGCCTGTCTGATGTATACCTTCTAAATTGGTCACCAACTTTGCAGACTTGCTAAATCCAGAACTTTAGGTCCTTGAAACTCGAAGCATGCGCATCCTATGTTTTTCAAGTGCTGAACTCAAGCACCATAAAACTAACAATTATTGCATGTCTTGAATCCACTGTTAAAAATAGAATTAAGAGAGTCAGGTGTAATTCTGTTTCCCTGTATCTTCAAGCAGGCAAAAGCACTAAGTGGCTACTCCTGTGTGAACTCTCTAGCAAACGGTAGAACAAACCGAGATACCTGTACAAGGCCAGCCGAGTCTCTAAGTGTCCTAATCTGGTGTAATTCTTGTTTTTATTTCACTTCTCTCAGACCCTAGAAACTCAGCTCCCAGTTTTGTTCTTATTTGATTTCTCTATGGTGACATATTAAGCAGCTTATGCTGGATAATTTTCTCAGGTCTCATGGCCTGTGTGGCTTTTAGAACTGCATGAGAAACCAGTTTCTGCATATGCTCTAACTTGCTTTGGGAAATCGAATCTGTTTTTAGTCAATCATTTTGCAAAGAGGAACTTATTGTCTCTGTACTCCTTATTGCAGGATGCAACCGTTCAGCACCTTCTCCCAATATTTCACTCTCTTCTGAAAGACAGTTCCTCTGAAGTTCGTTGGAACATTATCAGTAAGCTTGACCAAATATACCAGGTCAGCTATGATTCACCATCAATAATCTGTATTCAAGCTCCTTTTCATGGCCTGAGGGCTTGTTGGCATCTGCATCTCACCACCTCTACCCTAATTTTCCTCTCTTACAGGTGATCGGAATTGAATTGATCTGTCGGACAGTGTTGTTAAATATTCTTGAACTTACAGAGGTTAGACACAGCTGGTGGATTCGTCATGCAATAATAGAGTTCATCCCTATAATGGCGAGTCATGTGGGTCCTAGCATTTACAGTGACGTAGTTGGCTCTCTTTGCATTCAGTGGTTAGCAGATAAGGTATTCATAAAGCTGACTTTTTCTAATTAGGTCTCTTGCTGCTTTAGATGGTAAATTTGTGACAAAATAAACTTTTTTGTTTACGACTTGTTCAAGTGAGTGTGATCTCCTTATCAACAGCAACTTGTGTGATTTATCCGGAGGTAGTCATTGAATTCGGAAAGAGTCATTAGTTGGCCACTTTCACATCTTCCATCTCCTGGAAAGAAAGTCGGTGCCTGGAAAGAAAGCTATGGAGTAATACTATAAGTTGGTTTCTTGGAGGGAGGATCAAGTATAGACAGTCAAGATCGTGGGATATCCTTCTTCCACGTGTTTCTTATTATTTTTAACTTGCAGGTTTGTGCAGTTCGAGAGGCGGCAGTACAGAATCTTAAGCGCCTAGCAGAGATATTTGGTCGAGAATGGGCATCAGAGAATATCATTCCACAGGTTTTCCAGTCATTTACTGCATATTTTTTGCTTGTTGCTGATGCAATAATTTAGCAGTTAAATATTGGTAAAGGGACAAAACAATGTAATCCTGTTCTTCACTATTACCACGGAAGCTTTCTTACAAATTAATAGGAACTAAACATCAGTTCGCCACTAGTCTATGCGTTTATCAGAGTGTTATTCTAATACTTGGAACATCTCGTCTATTTCATATCCAGAATGGAACAACTTAGCACAGATTATTTAATACAGTTCAATAATTGCATTGCATTTTGTCTGATAGCAGGATGATTGCATCGCCATTGTTTCTTTTTTCTTTTCTTTTCTTCTTTGTGGTTATGGCTTTTATATCTTTTGAGAGCTTTCTAACAGTAATAACTATTTTTCAGGTCTTGAACATGGTTAATGACCAATATTATCTTTATCGGATGAATGCTCTTGATGCACTCCTAAAACTTGCCCCTGTAATGGGCTCAGAGATTACTTGTTCCCAATTTTTGCCAGTTATACTTGCTGCATCAAAAGACAGGTTAACGATCAAGTTCTTGATGCTTCAATGCTATTCAATATTCATTCCAGCGTATTCCAAGTTCTAACGCTTGCATATTCCAGCGTACCTAATTGTAGGTCCTATGTGGCAAAAGTGTTGAAGCCTCTTGCTTCTGTAGTTGATCAATCTGTAAGTGCCAGCTTCGTTCTACCGTTGCCTGAAAACATAGATGTGAAAAAGGAGATCACACTATGAACTTCTGACACAGTAACACTTAAATGAACATTGCCCCTTGCAGGCTGTGGAAGAATCAATTCGGCCATGTTTGAATGAACTCAGAGTGGATATCGATCGTGAAGTTGTGGATTGTGCCAATGAAGCTCTACAGGCAATCGCTCAAGTGAATGGTCGAAAAGGATCCTGATGTTGGGTGTTTTGCCAAGGAAGCTCTACAGGAAATCGATCGAGTGATAGGTCAAACTAGACTTGACAGAGTTTTATCATCTAAATTTAGATATCAGATTTCGCATTCTCCTGCCAGGCATTAGATGTATTGATAAAGAAATGGAGATGCATAAAGAGTAGCATTTCAATTCAGGGTTCATTTTATCATGACTCTTAAAAGGTTAGACAGTAGAGATCTCTTGAACTACCAAGAAGCATGTACTATATTTTACTGAGCAACATTTTTGGGTGGCTATGTTTTGGTGGTTCCTACTTGTTGGCTACTTGCCTTTGGAACTTTTAAGTGTGTGAATGCATTCAGCATCTCTAAAATTCTACATCATGTACTTGTAGAACTCAAAGCCAATGGACTATGAGTAAGCTTGTAAATTAATAATGACATTAGGTAAGATCAAACGACTATTACTAAACTTAAAGTAAATATAATACTACTTTGTGAGAATATACAGGGTATGTTGTTGTAAGTAAATATAATATCAAAAGATTACTCAATTACTCACACACACACTCACGACCGTCAAATATAAGGGTGATATTTACAAAAACTTTATCTCGGAAACTTAGGAGGTGTTTTGTAATTACAGGGGTCAAACCTCTAATATTTCTGTTGTTTGCCCATTAAAAAAATTAACGAGGATCCCTATTTAGGAAATGATTCGAAATTTACAACATATCCAGTATATTCCCACCAAGTGATGTTTGGGGAGGGTAAGTGTACGTTGTCTGAACCACTACCTCAAATGTGAAGTAGATAGGTTGTTTTTGATAGACAAATGGTCGAAATTTACAAAGTTTAGCCGCTTGAGAATTTTCACTACTCAATGAACCCTATCACTGTTAATTTTATGGTGTATATTCGGGTACAAGAATCTGTATACATGCAACACCAACTACAACTCTAAGACAGAACACTTTTGAAGTTACTTAACACCTTCAACACTAGATTATGAATAATTTATCTAAGAAGTGTGTTTATTTTCAGAAAATGGATGAAATAGAATTTGTAAGGCCAAGTCACCCGACTTCACGGAGTGTTCTTAAGGAATAATCTTCAATCCGAATAATAGCGGTACCTTAAATTGTTGGATTCAACGAACTCACTCAACAGTTTGATTGATCACAAAGAATGTTTTGAAGACAAGAAGAGAGTTTTAATTCAGAAAATTCGTGTCTAAACCTGTGGATGAAAGCAGGTTTATATAGCCTTCATATGCCTCTCTAGAAAAGTGGCAATGGTTCACTTAAGGTGTGACCTTTCCTGAAAGATCATGTCTATTCATCCAAAATTTGCATCTTTTTGTCGAATAAATAGATCTCATCAATCGATCATTTGATTGATCGATCCAAATCCGAAGCCGAGCTGACTGAGCGACAACGACAGTGTGAGGCATCTCTTATTTCTTGTCTCACCTATCAAGTGAAATAAGTATTTCTTAATATAAATATTTGAAAGTCACATTCTCCCACCAATGTGGGAGAAATAGTAGACTTTCCATTTTAGAGTACACTTTCTATTTTAGTGTTTTCTTCTCTATTTTTCCTTCCACTTGGTTTCCTCTATTTTTCATTCACATTTTTCATATACTTTGAACCCAACAATCACAATTTTGAATTACTCAACTTCACAATACCCATTTATTATTCTTCAAGGTTTCTCAATCTTATCGATGGAGATTTTTTAAATTTTCACGTCAACCCATACCCACACTTCTTTCTTGAACCAAGCTAAACAAACAATGGTCTCAATTTTTTAAGAATCTAAAAGAAAATTTGGAAAATACTGATGGGATTGAATTTTTTCTTAATTGATCAGGTGGTGGGATGGGGTTGATTTCTTATTGTTTTTTTTAAAATGTTTTTAAATGTAAAATATTATTTTTATTCACTTTTAAAGGCATGCAAACCCGCATTATTCTAACCCAACAACATTAATGTCGTACAAGTTCGATCTATTGAGTTTAAAGTTCAACTAAGTTGAAATAAATAAATAAATCGCCGCCAAAATTACATAGTGATCACGTGTGTGTAGTTTGCAGTATCACCCCGCGTAGCTCTGTTCGAGCGGGAAAATAACAGAAACAGAAAAACAGAAGAGAAAGTAGTTGAATATAAACAGAAAAATCACCCATCAACTTTCACTCATAATTTCACACTTCACATTTTTTACAAGTATCAATATTCTCCCTCTCTCTTCTTCTTCAATTTCTTCTGAAATATGAATGCTACTTTAATATGCAATCGACCTTAAATTACTGAATTCTTTTTTATACAATTGATAATTGTACAGAAGAGGATTTTTATTTTTATCTAACGGAGTAGGATTCTTATTCTTGTCAAGAAAATGAATGAATAATATAATGTGATGGATCAAAGATAACATAATGAACTCAGAAATGAATTCTTCGTTTAAATTGCTGTTTTTTTTGGCTTAATTTCTTGTAGTATTATTTAGTGCCCTAACCTCAACTTAATTGTTTCTCCCTTTTGTTGTTGCAAAATCTCTGTTTTTATCTACTTCTAATCGCGCAAATTCTTTGTGATTGACTACTGTGTTTGTCTTTAATCTTGTAATAACTTCAAAGGATCTAAAAAGGGTCATCAGGAAGAGAAATTCCTATTATTTTTTACTGTCATAATCAGAGAATTCTTTGACTCAACAAGAAAATAAAAAATGGAATATGAAGTTTTTGTATCAATTAATTTTTTTCGCTTTTCCCTTTGTCTGTTAGTCCTCAGTGTTGCTATTAGGGAATGGTTGATTACTTGCTTTCTGAAAAAAATCTCTGTCAATAACTGAAATCTTGTTCATTACTTGAAGGATGGCTATTTTTGTATGGTTAAATAATTCCAGTTTCTTGAATATATGCAGACACAGGTATTGCAACTGACCATGACGATACATGATGGAACCATTTACGATGTTGCGGTTTTAAGTGATGAAATGAAAATCCAAAACTACCGGCATAGATTGAATTCCATGAACAATCTGTCTGATATTGCCCAGGCACTTGGTGCAGAGAGAACTCGGACAGAGCTGATTCCATTTCTGACTGAGAATACTCATGATGATGAAGAAGAAGTTCTTCTTAGAATGATTGAACAGTTGGGATTGTTTATTCCATATGTCGGAGGAATTGAACATGCTAGTGTGTTACTTCCACCCTTGGAATATTTCTGTACTACTGAAGAGACTTGTGTCAGGGACAAGGCGATTGAGATATTGTGCAAAATAGGGAGTCAGATGAGTCAATCAGACATGATTGAATCGTTTTTTCCAATGTTGGAGGTTAGTTGACTCTCTTAATTTATCTTCTAATTGTACTTGCCTTTGTTTCATGGCTCTTCTGTACATGCATCAGCAAAATACTTGTCGTAAATATATAAAGATTGTTTAAAATATGCATATGAATTATCTGAAACTAATAAGATGGGAAGATGAGACATGCTGATTCTATGGAGTAATTAAGGTACTTGATGCTCCTTTGCGTTCTTACTTAATGATGAACAGACTGAAAAAAGAAAGTTACTTTGTTTAATATCAGTTAACACGTCATATATAAACCTTATCCAAAAAAAGAAAGATGTTTATGTCTTGTATCCAAAGATTGATAGGGTTTAAATGAAGGAAAGGATCAATGTTCCTTAAAATAATGGTTGGACGGTTGGATAATGTAGCGAATCTTGCTTTTGAAGGATATTGCTTGGGTTCAAAATTACTAGATATCTCACTCAACGAAGATATGAATTCTAGAAATTGATAATCTACCATCCATATAAAGTAATCTTCACCTTGAAATAGCTCCAACAGAAAGAATATCAGGTTAAATGGGTGAATTTGTGCATCACTATGAAGATCTTATATAAAGGTATTATCTCAATTATACAGTAAAAATAAAGTTCTTCTAGATATTGCAACACATGTAAATATGAACTTGATCCAAGAAGGATGTATGTCAGCCTGATACTTCTGTTTATTATGCTAGCAGTTCCCTTTTCATCCTTTTATCTATTAATTACAATATGTAATTTAATCTAGTAATATTCTATTTGTGATCCTGAAGATTGAGTACTTGGTGACATAAAGACTTTCTCTTCTTGGTTTCGCCTAATCAGAGACTGGCTGATGGGGAGTGGTTTACTGATCGAATTTCAACATGCGGATTAATTCACATTGCTTATCGGCACGCCCCAGAGCCTGTAAAAAATGAACTTAGGACTCTGTATAGACAACTTTGCCATGATGACGAATCTTTGGTGAGAGAAGCAGCTGCAATAAATCTTGAAAAGTTTGCTGCGACTATTGAACGACCCTATCTGTCGAATGACATCATGTCAATGATCAAGGATCTGACGAAGGATGGTATGATTTTCTCCAAACGTGTTCTGGGGGATTAATATTTTAGCTTTGACAAATTCCATTTGCGTTCTTAAAGTAGTTTGTGTTTAGATGAAAAACTATTACTGGTCTCAGATTCCTTGAAGAATAAGCATTTCTTTTGGTTCTGCTTCACTTTGATTCCTTTATACCAAGAATAACTATATAGTGTTTAAGGAAACTAATATGATTGACAGAATTCTTAAGTACTGCATATTTCATATAGTCTCTCCTTAGGTTAATAAATTGGTTCTAGCAGTTGGCCTCCATCAATGTGACATCCAGCAAATAACAGTTTGGTTTCATTTTACATTTCGGTGTTCCATTTGCTTGTAAAATTGAAGTATAATCTAAAATGGAAGTTTACGGAAAACACAGTTATGATTGGGATGTTTCTGTAACCCTCTTCATTAGATAGTGGAAGAAAGATGAGAAAAGATAAAAGTCTTGCTAAGTTGGAATATTTTGGTAAGAGTAAATTGCATGTAATCCGGTTAAGGCGTAGAATTTGTCTCTCTTCATCACACCCTATAAGCATACGGATCATATCAATGCTAAGTTCTGAGTGCATATAATTGTCTTAAAAGAGGAGTAATTTTCATGATAGCTTCAATTTTTCCTTGTTTCTTTTTTCTGGAAAGAAGCACCAAAAGTCTGATCATTTCTTATGTGTGATGACAAGCCTTAGTTGTTCTTTATCTAAGAATTACTCTCATGTGATTGACCATAGGAAGAATACTGGTGGTCAATAGTTGGCACTCCATGCTGAGCCAAATTTGTTCTTTCGTTTTTCAATTTAATCATTGTGATTAAGCTGGATTCTGGTTCTATTCAGATCAATATTCTGTTCGTTCATTTGCTGTCAAGAGCTGTGCGAATTTAAGGAAGCTATTGGAGCCATCAGTTTTTGTACAAGAGCTTCTCCCTATCATAGTTGAATCTGCACAGGTTGGCTCGATAAGCTTTGAATGACTTTTTTGATTGGCATTGTTATATCCATGTACTGTATATTGCAAGTCCTACATTTCCTGAACATCGATGAAATGAAGTCTCAATGAATTGATAATGAGTGTCCTAATTTCTTAGTCAATGTATCGACAAGACCTCAGTCCTTGCCAATACAATTTCTGATTCAGTCCCTACTTTCATAGTTTTGCATATGACTGAATATAGTATTTTCCTCTGACCAAACACTACTTTTCTTTACCAGTTTATAGTTGGATACTGGTGGCCCGAACATATTCTCATTACCTTCTTATCCACATTAACAGGATGAAGTTTGGCCAGTTCGTTGCATGGTTGCAGATCAACTTCTTGAACTATGTGACGCAGTTGGACCAGAACTTACCAGGTAGTTACTTATGGTGCTTTAAGTAGATCCATAAACATCCCCCTTGCATTTATGGTCATTAACCTTCCTTTGAAATGAAGCATCTGTTTATTTTCGTGAACTGAAAATGCTGTTAAGATCATTTCCCCAAATCTCTTTGTGCTCTTTTCAGACGTATGTCTTTTTCCTTGTACTTTTTAGTTCCCTCTCTTTCTTTTTTCAACTGTCAATCAAATTTGCTCTGTCCGAAACAAACTTACAAGAGTTATGAAATTTGAAAGGACGGTCATTGTCAAGGCATATGTTCATCTAGTTCGTGACAAAGTTGTTGAAGTGCGCAAAACTGGAGCTGGTAAGGTCACCAACTTTTGCCAGAGATTGAGCCCTGAGATTTCATTCCAGCATATCCTTCCTTGTGTCAAGGTTAAAAACTTATGGAGCTCCTTTTGTCTTTTGCTGTGTCATACTCTATTTCTTGTTCTTTTTCAGTTTCTCTGTTGCGTCATTGTTTCCTTTCCTTAGACTGTCTATTAACTGATCAAAGGAGCTTTCAATATTTTTTTATAAGAGTTACATTATTTTGTCTCAGGCACTATCATCAGATTCTTCCCATTATGTTCGTGCTGCTGTGTCTTCAGATATTGTAGGACTGGCTCCTATTTTAGGAAAGGTACAAACTTTTGACATTGTTAAATCTGATTAGCCTATCATTTCACAATACCACACAGTACATGTGCACTAAGATATTAAATTTTTGCTCTACGTGTAACTTAAGTTTCTATCCATTTTTATTCTGATTGTTGTCCTGGTGTAACGTGTTCTTTCCAAGGTGCTTCAATATGTTAAAATGAAGTCTGCTTCGTTCTTTTTTCTTTTGTTTTCAGAAAAGTTTTTGATTACGTTTTATCCAGTTGATTCTCTGTTTATGTTAATGTGTCTCAATATGTTTGCTGATCTAGAAAACACATCCTTCTAATACGTTTTAGCCTTTCACTAGATAGAGCACCAGACAACATTACCACAACTTCTGCACCAATTTCACTTTGACCTGATTGCTGGCACAGGGCCTCAGCAGCTGCCAAAGTGCATTTTACAAGACATTCCGTACGTTTAGTTTATGTGTACGCAAGTGCCTACTGCTCATCTGATGTAGATCTTTTAAATTGGTCACCAACCTTGTAGACCTGCTGAATCCAGAACTTTATGTCTGTGGAACTTTAAGCGTGCGCATCCTATGTTCTTCAAGTGCTGCACTCATGCACCATAAAACTAACAATTATTGCATGTCGTGAATCCCCAGTTAAGAATAGAAATAAGAGTCAGATGTAATTCTGTTTCCAAGTGAATGTTGATTCATTGAATCTTCTAGCAGGCAAAAGCTCTAAGTGGCTACTTCTGTGTGAAGTCTCTAACAAACAGCAGAACATATTGAGCTAACTGTATAAGGTATTAGATTTGACCTGGATAGACTTTGACATGAAATACAAGGCCAGCCAAGTCTTTTGGTGGACTAATCTGGTGTAATTCTTGTTCTCATTTCACTTCTCTCAGACCCAAGAAACTCAGCTACCAGTATTATTGGATAGAGTTGTTAATTTCTCTGTGATTACATTTTAAGCAGCTTATGCTGGAAAATGATTTCTTAGGTCTCATGGCCTGTGTGGATTTTTAGCTTGTCTTTGATGACATATGTATGTTTTTTTCTTTTTGAACAGCATGAGAAACAAGTTTCTGAATATACTCTAACTTGCTTTAGGAAGTCGAATCTGTATTTGGTCAATCATATTGCAAAGAGGAACTTATTGTCTCTGTACTCCTTATTGCAGGATGCAACCATTGAGCACCTTCTCCCAGTATTTCACTCCCTTCTGAAAGATAGTTCCTCTGAAGTTCGTTGGAACATTACCAGTAAGCTTGACCAAATAAACCAGGTTAGCTATGATTCACCATCAATAATCTGTATGCAAGCTCATTTTCATGGCCTGAGGGCTTGTTGGCATCTGAATCTTACCACCCATGCCCTCATTTTCCTCTCTTACAGGAGATCGGAATTGAATTGCTCTCCCAAACACTTTTGGCAGATATTGTTGAACTTACAGCGGTTAGACACAGTTGGAGGATTCGTCATGCAATAATAGAGTTCATCCCTATAATGGCGAGTCATCTGGGTGTTGGCATTTACAATGATGTACTTGGTGTTCTTTGCATTCAATGGTTAAAAGATAAGGTATTCATGAAGCTGTCTTTTCCTAATTAGGTCTCTTGCTGCGTTAGATGGTCATTTGTCACAAAATAAACTTTCTTGTTTATCACTTGTTCAAGTGAGCATGATCTCCTTATCAACAGTAACTTGTGTAATTTATCCCGGAGAGTGGTCATTGAATACGGAAAGAGTCATTAGTTGGCCACTTTTACATCTTCTAACTCCTGGAAAGAAAGCCAGTGCCTGGAAAGAAAGCTATGAAGTTGTACTATAAGTTGGTTTCTTGGAGGAGGATTGAGTTTAGATTCAGTCAAGATCGTGGGATGTCCTTCTTCTACGTGTTCCTTATTATTTTTAACTTGCAGGTTTGCGCAGTTCGAGAGGCGGCAGTACAGAATCTTAAGCGTCTAGCAGAGATGTTTGGTCAAGAATGGGCATCAGCGCATATCATTCCACAGGTTTTCCAGTCATTTACTGCTGATTGTTTCTTGTTGCTGATGCAATTATTTAGCAGTTAATTATTGGTAAAGGGACAAAAAATGTAATTCTGTTCTTGACATTACCACGGAAGCTTTCTTACAAATTAATAGGAACTAAACATCAGTTTCATTGTCTATGCAATTTGTTAAGAGTGTCATAATACTTGGAACGTCTCGTCTACTTCATATCCAGAATTGAACAACTTAGCACAGGTTATTTGATACAATTCAATAAATGCATTCCATTTTTTGTCTGATAGCAGGATGTTGCATCGTCATTGTTTTTTTTCCTTTTCTTCTTTGTGGTCATAGCTTTTGTTTCTTCTGAGAGCTTTTTACGAGTACTAATTCATTACAGGTCCTGAACGTGGTTAATGACAAATATTCTCTTTATCGGATGAATGTGCTTGACGCTCTTCTAAATCTTGCCCCTGTAATGGGCTCAGAGATTACTTGTTCCCAGATTTTGCCAGTTACACTTGCTGCATCAAAAGACAGGTTAACCATCAAGTTCTTCGTTCTTCAATGCTATTCAATAGTCATTCAGGATAATTCTTAAGGCATATTCCAGTGTACCTAACTGTAGGTCCTATGTGGCAAAAGTGTTGAAGTCTCTTGCTTCTGTTGTTGATCAATCTGTAAGTGCCAGCTTCGTTCTACCGTTGCCTGAAAACATAGATGTGAAAAAGGAGACCACACTATGAACTTCTGACAGAGTAACACTAATATGAACATTGCTCCTTGCAGGCTGTGGAAAAATCAATTCGGCCATGTTTGTATGAACTCAAAGCGGATAGCGATCCTGAAGTTGTGTATTTTGCCAAGGAAGCTCTACAGGAAATCGATCAAGTGAAAGATCAAAGAGGACTAGGATCCTTATGTTGGAATTGGAAATATCAAGTGATAGGTCAAAACTAGATTTCTCCTTGTTGATAGTGAAACATAAAGGTGAATAAAGATGCAACAGAGTTTTATCATCTAATATCGGATTTGGCATTCTCCTGCAAGGCGTTAGATGCATCGACAAAGACAGATATATAAAGAGTAGCATTTCCATTAGAGTTTATTTTACCATGCCTCTAAAAGGTTAGACAGTAGAGATCTCTTGAACTTCCAACGAGCATGTAACTATATTTTACTAGTGTGTAGTGTACATACTGGCAAGCAAGCTTTTTGGTTTGGCTATGTTTTGGTGGTTCCTGACTTGTTGGCTACTTGCTATTGGGAATTTTAAGTGTGTGAATGCATTTGTGGGGTTGTTTTTCTACCTGATGCATTCTGCATATCTAAATTTTACATATCATGTACTTGAACTCAAAGACAAGGAAGGACTATGAGTAAGGTTGTATACTAATAATGACACTACAAGTAAGATCAAGCGAATCATAATCGACTGATTAACCTACATAATTAAATAAAAATAATAATACGATCACCTAGAATACAATGAGTCAAGCAAGGACCCTTAAAATAAAAAACCAGATTTACGAAATTTTTAAGAGTTTATTCATCTCATAATTAACTTTACATATATGAGTTTGAAGTCAAAATCACACGTCTAAATTTGAAGATCCAAAGGTTTGAGAAATTTGAATGGCAATTAGCTATAGAAGTAGTCGTTCGTCTAACACGTTTTTTATCTACTTATAAGTACGTCACTCTTGATCAGAATTTTTTACATTCTAATTCTACATGTGCAAGATAAAAATTTATTTGTATTCACAGTCGGATTAATTATTTTAATCTTAATTATAAGAAATTCAAATAAGAAAAATATATCCATAAAACTAAAAAAGTACATATAAAGAAATAAATAACCTACAAAAACAAAATTCTCCTTACTTTAGAAAGTGGCTACAAAAGAAAAATCTATATACGGCTATTAGTTGCTAGTCTAGAGTCTTGACCCAACAAGAGCAAAACAATAGAGGTGTTCAATTGTTCAATATATTTGACACTGGTAAAAATTGACAAGTTCAAAATTCAAATCAAATGAATGCAATGTATTCATCATTATCAGATCGGAGTTAAACAATTGAAGATCTGGTAATGGCTAGGATCTTCGAGTATTTCGTAGTATGTGGTATCGGTACAGAGATACGTACATTGGATGGCAACAGAGGTTACCATGGCGCAGGGGTTATGTATATGCCGTCGTTTCTCGATCAGTATCCTCCTTCCAATCACACTCTTTACCCTCCTCCTCCTCCTCAACTTCCTACTGTAAGTACTCACAACAATATCATTTTTGCCTTGCAATTCGTGATTTTACGAGACTCAATTTGACTAATTTTAGGAGTTGGAGTTAAATTAGGTTGATTTAATAATTTAAATATAGAATTTAGGAAGGGGAGCCTTGGAATAACCGATAAAGTTATTGCCATATGACCAGGAAGTTATGGGTTTAAGCCGTGGAAATAGCCCCTTGCAGAAATGCAAGGTGAGGTTGCGTACAATAGACTCTTGAGGTTGAGTACAATCACGGGTTAAATATGAAATTTAGATGTTTGAAAACTGTAGGAAAAGTATTATAAGTTGGGATTCTGTTGAAATTTGGCATTGTTTTTAAGTTGCAATTCTTAATATATATATTACAATGTTGGACAAAGTTCATATAGTTTGAATTTGGAGAAGCAAAATGTGACCAGTAAAAGTGAATGGAGGGAGGCACCCAAGGGTGTGGCTTAGTGGTCAATGGCGTGGGTTGAGCTGAGCACCAATTCCCAGCTAAGACAAAACGCTAGGTGATTTTTTCCTGTCTGTTTTAGCAATGGTAGACAGAGTTACCTGGTACCTGTTGCTATAGTGGGAGGTGATAGGTATCCTGTGGAATTAGTCGAGGTGCGTGTAAGCTGGTCCAGACACCGCAGTTATAAAAAAAAAGTGAATGGAGGGAGTACATTTGCAACTTTTGTATGTGTTGGGAATGATGGAAAAGCAACAACAACGTACCCAGTATATTCCCACTAAGTGGGAATGATGGAAAAGGTTTGAATTATTTAGGATATTAGTGTTAAGCTAGAAATTAGTTTGAATTGTTTCATAAGCTGTGGTTAATCTGGAATTTAAAGAAAAAAGGACCAAGACAAATGCATCCTACGCTTTTAGAATATGTCCTTGTAGAAGTGTTTATACACCAGCCTGTGCACAATTACAACTGTTACATTTTTGTTGGACAATGTAACATGATTCGACAATCAAAGTACCAAGAAGGTACTCAAACTATACAAATTACAGGATAGTTGTATCAGTTACGATCTCAAAGCTTCTTACAATCTGTTTCTCGAATTTGTAGCAAGATCCTTTCCCATTAAAAGATTATTTATTTGCTTTACGAGTCATTTTTTGCTGTTCTCGAATGCAGTGTGTTCTACCAGCTGGAGTGGAATTCTATGGGTCGGGTTTTGATTCAAATGATCCATCCACTTTCCCCAGGAGTTATCCTATTGTTTTGACTGGTATGCTAGTTGCTTTCACATAATTTATTCCATTCTTTCTGGAATGTCGTTGATTGTGTACAAATCCCTTCAACATACTAATGCTAGGCTGGGTTAGTGTTGTTTGGACGTTTGAACTTCCCTCTATACAGGTTAGAGCTGTATTGCTGATCTTCTGATAAAGTATTATGTCTTCATTTAATAACGAGAAGGATTTGATTTCAACTGTTGTTTTAAGGTCATTTTATTAGAAGAAAAATTTATCTCTTTTGTTTGCCTTCTGCTGTTGTCGGTTTAGTCTTTCCGCTTTCTTTCTTTTATTGTATTGTGATTAGTGTTAATGGATACAGAGGGTGATGCGTCAAAGATCTATGTCAGCTGCATTGCATTTCGGGATCCTGTTTGCGAGGATATTGCTGAAGCTTACCGCATTCCTGTAAATTCATATGCTGACAAATGCATCTGTCTTGTCTCACGTTCTCCCAGTTTTCAAATCCTACGAGATGCCCTGGAGGAAATTTTTGTGCTTTGTTTCTCCTCCTCCGGAAGCAGGTATGGATGTAGAAAGATTTTTTGTTTATGATACAACCACTAACTGTTGACACATATATTGCACATCAATTTTTAATGATAAAAATGTATTCTTTGTATCTAGTTCTCGCAGAGTTTGCAACCCATTTCTTATGAATGAAGAATAAATAAACTGCGCTTAAGATTATTTTTCACCAACATTCGCGCCTTACACTAAGACAACATTTTCTCTATTCTCCTGGTCCCGGAATTAGCAGTTACTAATCTTGGTAGCTTGAGATTTTGATTCATTTTCCTATCTTCAAAACCTTAATACCTTCATGATGCCAGTGTAAAGACTTACAAAACGTTACCCAGAAAAACAAGTTGTTAATTGTTCCAAGAACTTATGGTCGGGCGATATATGGTAAAGAGTTGTTCCTTGTTTTGTGGCGATTATATATAACTTCCTATCACTTCAAGCCAAAGGGGTGAAATCGTTTTCTTTAGGGAATCTTTTACTGCTTCGTTAGGTTGAGAAAACGATATTTACCCTATGCTTGTCAACAAGGGACTACACTGTGTATGTGGTGTTGTTGTTGCTTGTCAACAAAGGGAGAAAGCGAATTTGAGGAAACTCCTCTACCTATTTTGGTTTCACACCAGAAAGAGGAAGTGAGGCGGAGAGAGTGAGAAACAAATCTTTTCTTTGATCCACCTATTTTCCTCCCCCTTTTTTACCTACTTTCCTGGCTTGTAATTTTCCCTACACAGTTGTGATCAAGGGTTGTATTTTTGCTTTGCTTGCATGTGCACGAAAATTGGTTTAGAAGAGCAATTATATAACTTCTGATTCTTATTTGACTCCGAGAAATATATGGATTGCAACGAGTAGTTGTTTTTTTTTTGTTGCATTTTTTCCTCCTATTGTGAAGGTGTTATACTGCTTCAAAGTTCAAACTAAAGCGGAATTTCCATTTTATCATCCTTTGCACTAATGTTGCCAGCTGTACAAAAATTTCAGCAAGCCACTGTGGGATGTTATTGCATATTCAGTCTCCAATGTGCCCTTGCCAACACCTGGAAAAGATAGGGTGCTATTTGCTATTGAGAACAGCCTTCTCTCTGTTGAAGTTCCACCAAAGGAGGGCCTTCCTCATGCTGATGTAAGTTAACTAGCATTTATCTTCTTGAGAGTTTTCCCGGTTATGGTGTCTCACTGGATGGCTGATTCAGTATAGGATTGACTATATTTTACTTGATGACAGATATCATTTCAGCCTTTGCTGCAGTGTTTGGATGTGGACAACGTAATCCTATTATTTACAGCTGTTTTGCTCGAGAGAAGGATTTTGCTTCGATCGAACATGTATTCCTAATTGCTCTTCATTTCTTGGGAAACCATAACTAAATTTGTTTAATTTCTTCGATTTATATGTAGTGCTGTTGGTATTCTTTTCCTTTACATTTTAAATGAGCAGTGCATTGCCGAGTTTGGTTTGATCTTAGCAGCTTAAAGAATTAGATAACCAGCTCTATGCTAGCTTTTTGGTGCAACATGGCCTTAGGAAATGATGTCGATTCCATGTTAGATATGATCAGGGCTTGGCACAGTTTGTAGTTAACACACTCTTAGTGCTGTTATACAATTTATAAAATACATCATTATTTATAAAAGCAATTAGATACACAGCCTTTCATTTATGTTTGACTCATTTCTTTCTATTGATACATATTTGATGTGAGAATTGTTATATCTTGTGCTTGGCAAGGCAGAATCATTGATATTAATAAAGCCCGGTTCATGTAAACTTGTAGTTGTTTATTATGTTGATTGAGCAGTACTTTTTGACTACATATTGAAATTGTTGGTAATGTGACTTATGGAACAAGATTAATTGCCCTGTGAATTGATTATTTTGATGTTGCTGAAAAATGAAGAGGCTTATTATTCCGGAGAGCTGGAACTGTTGCTATAACCTTATTAAGACAATGTATTTGTGTGCAGTAGAACTGAATTTTGGATCAGAAAAGAGAGCTGAAATTTTTTTTAAAGATCTTTTGGAGATACAAAATATTATATGCTGCAATAAGCTTCCAAGATTTTAGATTCTATGTCTTCTGTCCTTGTCCCTGTTTTTGTTTTTTATTTTTTGGCGCAAAAAAATTCCTAATTGGTGACTTTAGGTGCTTCAATGTATTTGTTATTGGTTTCAACGTTCTTTCAGCTTTTCTGTTTAGGAGTCTTTTCAGTCTCTGTCTTCTGAGGTCTTGCAAATACTAGCAAGCAATTAACCATGGGTAGCTGATTCTTTTTTCTATTTTAAAAATTGGTAACTATATATATTTCATAATGAAATAATCAGTAAGTATATTGTACTGAAACCATATTTTTAAGGAACTCCGACCTACTTTCCTTATGTAGCTGATCCTACGCTGTTGGGCTTCATGTTTCCTAATTTCAACTTAACTGATTTTGCAGGTATTCTTTGTTAACACTTGTATCAGAAGCCATATGCCATTTAATATATCCATTTCGTTGGCAGGTGTGTTTTACTGGTTTATAGAATATTTTAGGATCTATGGCTTGTTATTCCAATTTCTATCCTGTGCATTTTCTCATTTTATATCTTTGTATTTATGTATGTATGTATGTTTACATGTTTGTATGTATATTTACGTAATATGCCTCAAGGACTTTATTATGTTTTGAGGGTTCCACGGACTGTCATCTGATTTTCTGATGTTTGTTGTGCTGAAGCATGTCTACATTCCATTGCTGTTTTTCAGTGGAGTAGACTATATTGATGCTCCTACGCCGTACATGATGGGTCTTCACTCTGGTGTGGATACTTATGGGCTTACGATGGATGGTGTAAGTTCACATAATATGATTGTTTTCTAATAGTAGACATTTAACTCTCCTCATCTCTTTCATTCAGTAATGAAATAACTCGAGTTATTTTTTTAAGATTAACAGTCGTCTTCAATGTTGATTAATTATGGTGCTTCATGCGCTACCCCTTTTTGATAGTAAAAGTAACTTTATTGGCAAACCAGCACCAAGAAAGTGATACTTGTACTTAAGTTTCATATAAAGAAGGTGCTGTTCTTCCCTGTTTCTTTTTCTTTTTTAAACAAAAGAGGAAGTGTCTCGTGATATTTTAAAGGTCATAGAAATCTCTCAAGAAATATCTGCTTGGATAAGAATACTAGTTTGATATGAGTTTACTTCATATTAATATGAGAGACATTATCGGGGAAATTATAGGTAGCTTAGTGGTGTAGTGTGAATCCAGCTAGTTATCAGGCTGGAGTGACTTTAATTAACTTTTGCATGGGTTCAGATATGCCAAGCTCGAGCCAGTATGGGCCAGGGTCGAAACAGATCCAAGCTTTATAGCTACTAGGTAGGAGTCGTTTCTTGGTAAATTCTAAACTACATTCTTCGAACAAACTCTTAATTTCACTTTTCTTTCGATTAGGTTGTTCATGCATAGGATACTGCCATTTACCAGAACCACCACTTCACAAAATAATGGTCAAAAGCTCCAGTTTGCTTACTATTGACCCTTAACTGGCTGACTCTGCTGTTCTCTAAGGTGAAAAGAAAACGAATGAGAAAGAGAAATTGATGGAGAAGCTCATATATCTATAGGAAAAGCTCGCTTAATTTACTTGTAAGATATTTATTCCTCAGAAGAAAATCAAGCTAGCGTCACTAGACTTGGTGTTTTAATCATTTTTCTCTTTCCTGTTTTCATTTCTCTATCTGGTGGTGGAGGTATATTAGGCATCCAATCAGTTTATAGAATGAAGAAATTTTTGATATACTTCTTATTTAAGTGTTTTTGTGCCCTTGATTAATATAGTTTCATTACTTTGTCAGGAAAAAAAATTCTAAGTGGATTATCTTTCTTTGATTTGAATAATGCAAGTCTAACAACAACAACAACAACAACAACATACCCAGTGTATTCCCATATAGTGGGGTCTGGGGAGGGTAGAGTGTACGCAGACCATACCACAATCTCAGGTGAAGTAGAGAGGTTGTTTCCAATAGACCCCCGACTAATAATGCAAGTCTAATAAGTGTTTTAATAAAAGTGGTACTTACCAAGCCCCTGAGGCTTAGTTCAACTGACAAAGGTTGAGGAAGTTGTGACTTAGGTCACAGGGTGTTCCCGGTTTGGGTAAAAACCGATCCAAATCGATTAAATAAACTAATTTTATCTGGTTTAGTTTGGTTTGGTTTTACACTTTTAAAAACCGAAAATATTAGGTTTGGTTTTGTTAAAAAAAACTCGAAGAAATAACCAAACTGAACCGAACCGATAGAACCGAACCGATAATCTTTTTTTTATATATACACACACATGCATACATAATGTTATTTTTAATGAATAATTTTAAATATTATATATGTTTTCATCAAAATTTATTTATAGTAACAACTTAATCAAAGTAAACCAAACCGATAAATATATATTATATTTAGTTTGGTTTGGGTTTAATAATTTTAAAACCGATTATATTGATTTGATTTTGGTTTTGACTAGTAACCGACCCATACCGACCCTTGAAAACCCCTCACAGGTTTGAGCCTTGCGTCATTATCCTGTGGTTTGAAAGATGCGGTTGGTCTTAAAGGTTATGTCCTAATACAGGTTTTTGGGTCATCAAGAAAAATCGTGTACTTACCAAAGAAGGGTGGTGAACTAGAATCTCCTTTCAGTATCATGCTGAATCTTGGAGCTTCTTTATTTCTCTGACTTAATTTACAATTTATCCAACTTTCTGATTTGTGCTTTCTTTGATGTTTTAGGTAGTAATTGTGGACCTTGAGCATAATCGCATCACTACAACAGAGGAGATTCCTCCCATACCAGAGCCAGAATATAGCACCCTGCGTGGTGAGGTTATGAAGTTGTTGCATCCAAATGTTGTTGGAATAGACCAAATGAAGGCTAGTCGAGCAAATGTCTCCGATCAGTACCCACGAGGTGGCAACAGACCATGGGGAGAAGAACACAACATTCAACTTAGGTGATACTTGTGTGTCATTTTACAATATCGGTGGTGGCTTTTATTTGTCTCTCATGGAGGATACTTGAAGTTGTAAGGTAGGGTTTCGTATAAAATAACATGTTAAGCCCCTGGTGTTTGTTCCATTTGCAGATTTACATTCTTAAAGTTCTTTGCATCAATACTTGGTGGCTACCGCAATTTTATAGTAAGAAGCTTATACTTCTAACTAATTGATATATCATATGAAAGTACAACTGAAAAATAACATTATCCATCACTTTATATCAGGAAAATACCGCAACACAGGTCTTCAACTCTCAGGCTTTCCTGAAGAAGCGCTCTCGGTCAACAAACCAGCCACCTGATCCAATGGTGATGTCAAAGTGCCCATCTTGTGTTTGTAGACATACAAATTGATTTAACTTGCATGTAGTATAAATATTTGGTCCTTTATAAGATATACATGTGTCAACATGTCAAAAAGGGCCTGTTGGAATTTAGGATGGATTATTTGATGAATATAAATTTGTTTGTCCTATATGTAATATGTATAATATTGGATAATATTACACTGGGTGTTGTTGAATATTTGATAGTATTCAGTTTATTTTTGTAATGGACAAACAAATAAGATTGATTTTGCATTTCAATTTCATCACTGCATTGAAGGCTAATATCTTGATGACTTAGCTTAGAACTGGAAAGTAAGGAGACTCCAACATCCATGTTTATCTTCTTTTGGTTTGTAAGCCTATTTGTGTGATATTAGTACAGGTGAATGTGACGAGGTTTGTCAAAGCTCGACCTATAATGAAAAAGAATTCACCTCATCCACCTGCTTTATTTCTAATATATATGTACATGTATGTTACACAGGGCACACATAATACACCTATACTTCCATGTGCTTTCTGTATGGTTATTGCTTGTGGTGTCACCAAATTCTTGTATTTATTTTCTTTGTATTATGCCAACAGATAAGTCAGTTTTTAGATTCCCAGGGTTTCTTGGATTATTTGGAGAGAGGTCTTGGTTCTGAAGAAAACAATAATAATCTCCTAGATAAGTTACAAGATGCAATTGGCAGGGGTCAAAATCCTCTTTCAGTTCTTCCTTCACTTATGGCAGAGTTAGAGATCATAACTATATCTGATCCAGGTGTGGGAATTTCAGGTATCTTTTCTTATTTCTGTGGTGTGGCTGAATCATGTCTGATGAACATAGGATTGTTGGGATGGATACAACACTGATGTAAATTCCCTCTTTGCTCCAAAAAAAACTAGGATCAGGTGCCAAATACTGTTATGACAGGTTTCCTGCAAATGTCAGAACAGAAGAGCAGGAGGAAAAGAGGAAGCAGATTCTTGCAGCCGCGAGTGGAGCACTTGAATATTCTGGGAGGCATACTAATAGGTATGTGTTATGTTTTGTTTTTTTCCCGGATATTAACATCATTTTGCTTCTTTAAGATGAATATTATATAATTTTTCCTCCATCACATCAGTTCACTTTCAGTACATGCTGGAAATGATTCAAAGGCCGAAAGTCTAAGCCCCAGAGAACGAGCTGTACGTTCCATATTTTGCTTGTGATGTCTGTGATTCACTATGTTTTCTCTCTGAGCCCTGTTTTTTTTTTTTTCTTCCTTACAGGCAGAGAGGGAACGTATGGTTTTGGACATAAAAGTTAAGCTTCAGGTGAAGTATTTGTTACCCTTAAATTCTCCAACTTTTTTTATCAAATGCTTCCTTCTATATATTCTCTCTTCAGTTGTACAGTATATCTATAGCAGATTCTTTTAAAATGAAGATTGCAGAAGCACTGCCAGTTTAAGGGTAGTTTAGAAATTTGTAATACTATTCCTCATTACACCGAGCTCATCTGTCCTTATAACTTCCATTGCTTTCATTTAATATTACATGCATCTTAACTTGTTCCATATGGAGCGGAAGTTCATAAAAGTGGAAGCTACTGACTTGTATTCTATTATCCTTAAATTCCTTGTTCTATTTTTACAATAAATTTATATCATGAGGCAAAATTGAAGGGTAAGTGGTGTGCCTATTTACTTTCCATGTCAAGTAATTATGCATCCTTTTAAAGTTACCAGTTTATAAAAATAAAAATTATGCATCCTTTTAATGTTGTTTGCTAGGATTTGATGAAAATGATATCTGTTATGCTATTGCTCTCGTATCTGGTAGAGCGGAAAAAGATGGCTTTTATTGCACCCTTGATCCTTGTTTTGCACTTATGAGATCTGTTCCTTTCCTTCTTTCATATCAGGCAGAGAAGGAAAGGCTGTTTTTTTAGTGCTGATCTTGCTCCTTCCTTTTCACTTTGTTTCATAAGCAGGAAAAGTTCATGCCCCTTTTCCTGCCCGTGCCTCTCTATCTTCTTGGATAGACAATCATTTGCATTCATTTAGTGGCATACACAGATTCTTCCTGAACTTGTAAGGGCGTGCATTGGCGTTAACTCACTTATCCTCCATCAGTGTTTGAAGTTTGTATAAAATACTTAAATAGGAGGTGTACTTGGTTTTACAAGAAGGAAAAAGATTGTCCTTTTTTTCTCAAATAATATAATCTTATCAAAAAGGTTTTAAGAAAAAAGCAGAAATTATAGCTGTCGTGCTGCCAGGCCTTTGCTTGCAAAAGGTAATGAGTGCCAGGCACAGATCACAAGATCAGGAATTGGTTCTTTATTGACTCGGGCCTATAAGTGGAGAAGGATAGCGGGGTAGGGCCATTATTCTTGAGTTTTGAAGTTGAAACAACTGCTTTCTTGGTCATCCGAAAAAGAAAAAGAAATTAAAGCTGTCTTATTATTTCCACTTATATTAGAGCTCCCTCTTCACATTAAAACTGGGGATGTATTTCTTATAATACAATTCGTTCGCCAATTGTACATACATTCCTGGCTTGGCATTAAATTGCATGATCTTTTATCAGATTCAGTGCTTTGAAAACTTACTGGACTAGTAAAAATATGCAGTAATTAGCCTCAGTACAACAACTTAAGACAGGTAATGGTACACTTATTATTGATCATGTAGTGTGAAGTCTATATATGCTTCTGGAGAGACCAAATATTCATGGTCATTCCGTAACTTTGATCATATTACATGGTGTCTAGAATGATTTCATAGGAAAGGCAAATAGTCGGTTATTATTCTTATAGTTAATGTAGCATTTTCTTAATAAACGATGCTACCTGAACTTCTTAGTATTTGTAGCGTCTTTGGTTTCTTCAGGAACAGCAAACACTCTAGCATTTATATTCTCATAAGGCAATTTCTGCTTAATATTTTAATGCTTCTCAGAAATACTTTGAGTTTCCCATAGATAAATACGTAGGTGTCCTCTCTGTTTCAAATGTCAAAAAGTTAAAGAGAAGTTAAAGTTCTTCGTTTCTTACTAGCCAGTTCCTTCTAGTTTGACAATGCTACTTAAAATCCATTTAGTTCTCAGCAGATGGATAGTGTGCATCTACCCTATCTATCTCTTAATGTCGGCTTCCAAGGCAAGGAACTGTGCTTGAACAAATTTTGAGTCTTCGACTCTAATTGAGTTTCCAACTTAAATTTAGAAGCCCGGTCAGTGAGGATTCATATAGCTGACCCCAACTTGTTTGAGACAGAGGCGTCATTGTTGATTCTAGTTGATTCTCTGTGTCACCTGGGAAATTATGGGCTTTCGAAAGAGCTCTTGTAAATTATTAAAATTGACTGTCATATTTAGCTTCTCTTGAGCCGGGGGTCTATCAGAAACAACCTCTCTACTTCTTCGGAGGTAGCGGTATGGACTGCGTACATTTCACCCTCCCCAGACCTCACTGTGTGGGAATATACTGGGTTGTTGTTGTTGTTGTTGTTGACTATCATATTTAGCTTTCTTGCCTAAGATTTTGATTCCGATGCCTGAAAAGGATCTAGGTTTCTTTTGTCTGCTCTGTACATGTGCCTGCACTCCTGTGGCCTCCTGGATGCCTCTTAGTTTATTGGTTATCGAGAAAAGAATCTTTTCAGGTAGAGCTTTAATTCCATATCTGCATTTGCTTTTCCTTACAGGGATTGTGGGTACGCCTTGTGAATTTGGGACAAACTGATGATCCTCTTTCCTCCTTTGAATATGGAACTATCCTTGGTATTTTTCATAATATCCCAGAATTATTTGCTTTTATGGTTAATGCTGGTATATTCTATATTTTGCTGTCCTAGCAAGAGCAGAAGAGGCTAATTGGCTGAATATTTTTGTGTTCTTGATCAGCATTGATTGAGTCGGATGCAGAAGGAATTGGTGGTAGTGGCTTCGTTGAATGTATAAGAGAGCACATTCATTCAGTACGTAGCTTCAAATCAGTGTTGTTATCTAATCATTTGACATGTTTTGTGCACTGACTTGCGCGCTCTGCTCCACACATTCATAGGGTTTGAACTGTCAATTGTCAGAGGAGCAGTTTATTGCAGTCAAAGAACTGGTAAAGTGACACTTCAACTCTGCTTTTTTTTTTTTCATTTGATTGAAGTATTTGAGACAATCGCTGACTACTTCATTTGGGAAAAAGTGATAAAAGGGAGAAGAGCATCTTAATACGTTGATTAAAAAATAATCTTATATGCAATGTGACTTATTTTGCGAATTTCATTTCCTACTTTGAAGTGATACTGGTGACAATTTTCTTCAGCAACCCTTCTGAGATGACATTTTAATTTGATTTACAGTTCTTTTTTTTTTTGAAAAATAATTTGATTTACAATTCTATGCCAGACCTTACCTGTCACTAGAAATATACAAGCTACAATCCTAAGTATTCCCTCTTTCAATTAGTTGGCCAAGAGCTCAGCAGGAGCATTCATGGACTCCACTTGTCTAACAGACTTTTATGTAACTGCAGCTGAAAACAACCATTAATCTTGCTACGTCTAGGAATGACATGGCAACTGTCAGAGATGCCCTGGAAGTCTCAGCAGAAATGTACAAGAAGGATATGAACAATGTCTCGGACTATGTTCAACGACATCTTCGTTCTCTTTCTATCTGGGAGGAGCTACGGTGTGTTTCTGTCAACTAATAATACATCATAATTCGATGTGTCAAAAAATACGTCATTAGTTGAGGTCTTTTTCTGGTGTCATGTTAAATTACACAGAACAATTATGGTAACAATAAGATTAAACATGTCAATATATGACCAATCAAAGGCGCCTATGCGTGATGTGTGGGTTAGCGCGCATCACGGATTCGAACCTTGTTGCAAACAAAAACCTAGTAGTATTTAAGTGGATGAGGGTCGAGGAAGGGCCCACTACCTATCGAGTTTCAGAACTTGCTTTTTTGGCCCTTGGTATTTCTCAGTTATAAAAAAATATATGACCAATCAAACTATTCTTTCTGGAATTCACCCCTATGTTCTTCGAATTTCCAGATGCTATTTCCTTCATATTTTCTTTAGAGATTCATCATAAATTTTATTTTGATCATCTTAATAGAATTATTGATTAGATTATAAAATTTAGCTTCCACAAGTTTCTACTAACTAATAACTGGAACGTTGAACAATTAGCTTAACTCAATGGTTAAAGGGTGAACTTTGTCCTTTTTCCTAGTAATCACCATGCCTAGATTACAAGGGTGTCTTTATATATTGTCTGGTGGTTATTTAAATGGAACTAAGACTGAGGTTCATAAGTTGTTTAAAATTTTTCTTTTTTCCTTGTTCTTTGATAGTCTTTCACAGTTCGAGGAATCTGTATGAGGTTTCTGACTGACATCTCCACCTTCATTTTGCAGTTTCTGGGAAGGATACTTTGATTGTCTTCTGGACCGTTATTCTAGCAAGTAAGCAATTTATTTTTCTATCCGCTGTACAAGTTTATATTACACCCATAGTGATCTGAATGTTCCATTTTGGCATATTAACAAGTCTTACCTTGTTTTCCTTTTCAATGACAGTTATTTGGATTGTTAATAATTTCCCTAGATGAATTAGTGAAGCTAAACATGTAAACTACAAAATACGTGTCATAAGCTGAATTGCAGCATATATTTTGTAGACAGTTCAAAATTCCACATCTCATACATAAAAGGAATTCCCACAGAATCAAAGATAAGAAGTTTGTATGAAGTAACCTGCCTAAGTGACAATACAATATAGGAAGAAAATTTGTCTTACAGGTACTATTTTACAAAAAGAAGGTTCTTCTGAGAGATATTAAGGCAAGGGAGAGTTGATGGGACGGTGCACATGTTACAACGTGCCTAATTTTTAAATATTGGGTATAAATTCTCATTACCTTTGTCAAAAAAAATAAAAAATCTCCCCGTATGTCGGTGAAGAAAAGCATTTGAAATGTTTGTAGTACTTGTTGAAACATGCTTTGCATGTGCTTTAAAGCCATTAAAAGCCTATGTTTTTTTTGTTGGTCTACATTCTTATTGTAGTTTGTCAAGTTTTCTATTATTGTTATTCATGTATCCAATAATATTGTTAAAGAAACTACTAAGCTGTGAAACATCTTCAACCTATGTCTGAGTAATATGATACTTTAGATTAAACCGATGCTTATGCACTACTTCCCCAGAAACAATGCAGTCCCATGGTCTTGGCATCACTTCCTTAACAAGCCTATAGGCGTGGTTGCTGCCATTTTCAATTTTACTTAGGTTTGACTAAAAAAGGGAAAAAATAGAGGAGAAAGATGACTATGTGACATTCATATCTATGTTCTCTTTTTGTCAGGTCAACCAATTATGCAACGTTGGTGACAACACAGCTCATTGTTGTGGCTACTCACATGGTACATCTTACCCCCATTGTAAAGTAGAAAGTTATTCCACCCAATTGCTTTTGGGATGATATTTTCTCTTCCCTTATTTTTTTGAAGGCTGGCCTTGGACTTCATGACACTGATGCATGGTACATGATTGAAACAATAGCTGGAAAAAACAACATTGGGTACAAGCACATCGTGAGTTATATTAGACTCTTTCTCATGCCTTTAGTCCCCTCCTCTCTCCCTTTTGCTGTTATGCTGTGGAGATGTTTCTGTAAGTTTGCCATGTTAATTTTTGCCTATTATTACTTGTAAAAACGGAAGGTAGCCTATGGCATTTCTAGCTGTTTCTTGCTGTAGTTGTGTAAATCTAACACAATATGATTTGCTGTTACACCTTATAAAAAAGATGATTTGCTGTTATCAATTATACACCTAGTGTCGTGTCTTTCCTAGAGATAGGTTTTCTACCTTTTGGCATACTTCTTGCATCCTTGTGCATTTTTGGCTCAAACAGCAGTGAAATATAGTTATAAAAAAGAAATTGATTTGCTATTATCAAGTTATACACTTATTATTGCCATATAAAGACATTTAGATGTTAATATATATATATAGAAACTATAAGTGAATTTCTGAATGCTCTTTACTATATTGAGTCTCTCATTGAGCCATGGAAGGAGAAACTGATAATATATTGCATGCCTCCATTTCAAGTAGTGACCAATCCGCCTTGGTGACACCCCATGCTTCTTTTTTGGAATCTCTCCTCCTAAAACCAATCATATAACACCCTTTGTAAGTACAACCAACAAAAAAAAATAAATTAGACAGGCTAGTTAGCTCCCTTTTTATCCTGGATCCGTAATGCAGGAGTCCTCTTACTGGGTGACAGTTTTTGGTCTTCTCATTTGATTTTAACCCACGACTTATTTGTCATAGTTAAAAATTACTAAAATAATCACAAGTTGTCACGCAGATTATTATGTTATTTTTACGTGCGCTATGAGAATCACTGAAGAATATGTTAGCTGTTGACGAAGATGTGCTCTACTTTATTTTTGGCTCACTACCTGTGGAACTTCTGGACCACATTGTTATTCCATTGTCGGTTTCTTACAGCCTTGTAGGTCCATATTAGTAAAAGTTGGTAGCATTTGCATGCTTTAAGCATGTTTTTTGCTCAAAGCACTTGACACTAAATTGAGAACAAGTTTTCGAGAAAAGAAAAGAAAGGCTTCGATGTTGCTAATCTTTCTTTCTTAATCTGTTGTTTTTCTAATTTATTGTCAGATAAAACTCCGTGGATATTTGTCCCATGTCCGGCTTATGTTTGTTGGTTACTGGGGAATCCACTCAGTTAAGTTACAATCTGCATCTACCTTGGGATTGCCTTCCCCGCGAGCACAGGATGCATCTGATGGTGCTCAACAACCTGCTGAGGCATCTGGTATCGGAAGAAGCTGGGTCCAGAGCATGTTCAGCAGGGATACGTCAATAAGAGCCAAGTCTTTCGGTCGTGTTGGCACTTGGACTTCTGATAGTGGTAACTTAGGCATGTAGATTCCTTCGATTATGCCCATTGTGTTTCCTCTCTATATTGCATGCTGAGATTTGTTTGTCTACTAATTTCAGCTTCAAGCGAGAATGGGACTTCTCGAAAACAAGATCTATCAGCAGCTGGACAAAAGAAAATGCAGACCAGCATCCGTACATTAAGGGGTCATAGTGGTGCTGTTACTGCTCTGCATTGTGTGACAAAAAGAGAGGTTTGGGATTTAGTTGGCGACCGAGAGGATGCCGGTTTCTTTATTAGTGGAAGCACAGATTGCATGGTAAATATACGAATTATTGAGTTTGGATGTTTGCTTATAATTATCTTTTTCGTGGTCCAGTTTGTGCCTTATGCTGTAAGACCCAATAATTTCTTTATTTAGTTGTGAGATACCGTATTTCTAGTTTTAGAAATTCCTAATTTGCCTTTATTGAATATTGGGATGATATGGATTCATTAGAGAAGTACAAATACAGATGACACATGGAACTGACTCCAACTAGTTTGATATTGAGCCATAATGATAATGATTTCCATCCATATTTCCTTCTGCTGTAGCTTCCAACCACACACACACTCTGCGCACCGGCACATTTGTTTGTTTATGCGTGTATAATATATATTCTATTAAACCAATTGTTTATACCCTCCCATTAGAAATTGCACGCATTTAATGCTCTCATAGGAACATGGAAAACTAATATTGAAGAGAAACAAGAGTCAACCATGTAGTGCTTAAATGAGTTACCTATTTTGTGTGATATGATTATATTGTAGAGACAGAGAGCAGCAGTAGCAAATTCAAGTGTGTGTTCTTGTTTTGCCGTTTCAGTTATTGCTCTGCAAAAATTATGCAGGTTAAGATCTGGGATCCTAGCCTTCGTGGTGCTGAACTTAGGGCTACTCTGAAAGGGCACACAAGGTAGATTATATGAACTTTCTTCTCATTGCTGGTGATTAGCTTATTGTTGTCAACTATCACAATAGTTTGATTATCTCTTTCATTTTCCCCACTTTAAGTTAAATATAAGAGAGAATTTCTCAATTCCTTCTTTTAGTTTCTTTAATTTTTTCATCCGTCGTCTTTATAGGACTGTTAGGGCAATTAGTTCTGACCGAGGAAAGGTGGTATCAGGATCCGATGATCATTCTATTCTTGTATGGGATAAACAAACAACACAACTACTTGAAGAATTGAAGGGCCACAATGCACAGGTTTCATTCAATCTCTTCACGTTGGATGTACTCAATCCTTTTGTTCGATGTTCTGTAGAGAATGTCTCTTTGATTGGCAGTTTTTCTTGCGTTTTGGCATGTAGTTTTTTTTTGTTATGAACTTCAAAGCAATGAGCAAGCGCAGAATGTGGTGTAATTTAACATTAAGGAAAAGTAAAATCTCAAACTGAACTGTACAGTTTTGTGCCATTGCTAATGAACTGAAATGGTATTGAAATGGAATATAGACTAAGCAGGAACCTAAGTTGTTTGGTATCTCTATAGTTCTTGCATAATTTTATCAGTCTTGATTTTATCATTTCACTAATGACAATAATTCCCACTTCATTTCTTCTTAAGCATCTCATTAAGATGTCCAGTTACATTTATCATCTGCGTATGATGTGTAGATGTAACGAAATGTAACCCTTCTGGTGAACTCATCATTGTACCAAATCACTATCTCTTCTTGTAGGTCAGCTATGTGCGCATGCTTTCAGGTGAACGTGTCCTTACTGCTGCCCATGATGGGACTGTAAAGATGTGGGATGTAAGAACAGATACTTGTGTTGCTACGGTGGGCCGTTGCTCTGGTGCTGTTCTTTGCATGGAGTATGACGACTCTACAGGAGTCTTAGCTGCTGCAGGCCGAGATGCGTATGTTACTTCTATCAGCATTTTAAACAATATTTTCATTGTATTCATCTAAAATATCATGTAAATCTGCTTTTTACCACTTAAAATGTTATACTTAGGGGTCATTAAATTTGAGGGGAAAGGAAAATTAATTTTCTAATTTTGAAGGGAATGGAAAATTAATCTACTTATAAAATTCTGCACTATTTGTGCGGCGTTTATTTCCTGGTTAGAACTTTGTATTACTATTGTGATCTCCACATGATTAACATGATGTTTTATTTCTGGTATTAACCTGAGCAAAATTTTTTGTGGAGTTCAAATTGAAAATGAAATGTAGTAGTACTAATACTATAATAACTTATGCTGGACTCTGTGTATTACTTTTATATGAGATAGAATGTGGAATAGGGATTTGTATTAGCAATACGTGGATAAGAGTATCTAAAAACAAAGATTTCCTTAAAGTAGGCTTTTCCCACACAGTAATCTATGTGTTACTATTGTTTTTTAATGTATAATAATCCATGCATTATTATGCACCACATGGAATCCATAAAATTTTATTTACTGCTTTACAATCCCTGCATTATAAACCTGATAACTTACTCGTGAATCAAATGACTCGTTAGTATATTAGCACAAGACTGACTTCTATGTATTTCCATTTGAAGGGTTGCAAACATTTGGGATGTTCGTGCTGGGAGGCAAATGCACAAGCTTATGGGACATACAAAATGGATAAGGTCAGAGAGGGTTCAGATTTATTATCTTCTTCGTTTCTGCTGCTCTTATATGATAATTAATGGAACTTGTAATCTCAAACAGATCAATTAGAATGGTTGGAGACACGGTGATAACAGGTAGTGATGATTGGACGGCACGAATCTGGTCTGTTTCTAGAGGACAATGTGATGCAGTGCTAGCTTGTCATGCTGGTCCAATTTTATGTGTGGAGTATTCTTCAGCGGACAAAGGGATAATAACAGGTCATGATCAATAAGTAAAGAAGTATTCTATTCTGAATTTCCTTTTACTGTTTCTCTGGGTATTATTATTTTTCATCAGTTGGTTGATCAAAATCTTGAATGGTACGCTCTAAAGCATGATAAAAATGCTCTCAGGTTCAAGCGATGGTCTTCTGCGGTTCTGGGAAAATGATGATGGTAAGCATCGTCTCTCATGAAAATTGATTTTTAATTCCTCTGAATACCCACTCTGTCCCCAACTTACTGGACAATTAGTAATACGTAGTTTAATGTAACTGGGAAAACATTGAATTGCATGTAAATCCATCCATTGTAGTTTATTTTCATCATAGTGAAGCTGTTTCCCCTTCTTCCTAACTACTCATTAAAAACATCTGAATCCTGACTCCTTCATGGAGTTTGGCAAATCAAATTGTTCAGACAAATAGTCCGTGACGCCTTCATGAGTTGGGCATGATATGGAGCAGTTACAGCTTACGGAGGACATGACCTTTGATAGGAAGGAAGGTGTGGAGGATGCGGATTAGGGTAGAGTGTTAGGGGGTGGGAGTACGTCGGTAACAATAGGGGAGCATTCTTTATTGGTGTCTGAAGTTTCTTGTTCGTGGTATTTAGTGATTTCTATGGTTTTGGATATATAGTTTTTAGTATTATCTTGTGGCTCTAGTATGATCTTTGTGGTTAGCGTTGTTAGTTTATTTTGCATACTGTACAAGTTTATAAGCATTTATGTTTTGTGTTTGTTATATTGTTATTGGTTCTAAGCCGAGGGTCATCGGAAACAACCTCTCTACTTCACCTGAGGTAATGGTATGGTCTGCGTACATTCTACCCTCCCCAGACCCCATTGGGTGGGAACACACTGGGTGTGTTGTTGTTGCTGTAGAAACTAATCTCCTTTTATTAGCATCAGTCTCGTAGTTTCTTGTCTGCCGGCTTTGTTTCGTTTTTCCTATTATTTGTTAGGTATTCTTTTCTCCTGTAATTTTTTTCCAAACTTGCTTTGATATGCATTACTTGAGCCGAGGGTCTTTCAGAAACAACCTCTCTATCTCTACGAGGTAAGGGTAAGGAAAGTATGACAAACAAATTGAAGAGGAGAGAGTAATATGTTGTAAGTTATTAATGGCATCTCTTTTACAAAGGTGAGATCTTTCCTGTGTAATATTAAGGATAGTACAACTCCTCTCGACCTTTGTTGTCAAAGGCACTCTTAAGCCCTGAAGCGAGACACAAAACATGGAGTGCTTCGCTTCGCTTAATGTGCGCTTCAATGTCATTATCAAGCTTCCAGGATATACTTATGCTTGTTGCCAATAATCGTCTCCTAAAGAGGCGACACTAAACAATTGATATTTCAGTTAATCACAATTTTTGTCAGCTTCTTTGTCCTATATATTCATGCTCTTAATTATTAGTCTTGGACTAACAATATGTATTTGTAAATTTTCTCCATTTGCGCCTTTTTCCATTAAAGCCCACGTGTTATCTACGCTTAAAGCCCCAACGGACCTTAGAGCTTTTTTGCGTTTTTCACTTTTGATAACATTAGGCCCAACCTATCTTTTCTTTCTTTGTTATAAAAGAAACCGGAACTCTCTTTGTTGATTTTGATTTATGGAATTGTTCAAATTTTTTGGGACATTCTAAAGCTGGGAAGCATGAATCGTAGTCATAAGTTTAAAAAACTTGTATTCGTTAAATAAATTTTTTAGCTGATGGAAGTTTTTCTTGCACACCACCCTTCCCAGGCCCCATTGTTGGATTACCCCGAGTATTTTTTTGCTGTAACGACATTATATCAGAAACCTATCCTCATTTTAATGTAGACTTGTAATGCGACAAGTTTGATATTTCAAGGTATTCTTACCTTCACGAGAATTCAGAGTTTTCTCAATGAATTGAAACTGATTGTGATTTATTAACTGTCATGGCTAACACATCAGACTTTACATATCCATTTGAGCAATCTGATCTTAGATCTCTGCACATGTATGGGGTTTACTTTTTTACTGGCTGCCATCTTCAATATTGATTGTCATTTGTCAGTTGTGTTATTAAAATTTAAAATTTATCAAGCAACACAATCGCGCAATATTTTATATACATCATGCTTCTATTAGATGCTTGGAGGTGAGTGGGGTACCGGTGGCGTATATTAGAGCAATCAAGGACATGTATAATGGAGCTAAGACTCAGGTGAGAACGACGGGAGGAGACTCAGAGCATTTCCCTGTCTTGACAGGGTTGCACCATGGTTCCACTCTTAGCCCGTTTTTGTTTGCTTTGGTGATGGATGTGTTGACGCGGCGTATTCAAGGAGAGGTGCCTTAGTGTATGCTTTTTGCAGATGATGATGTTTTGATTGATGAGACGCGGGGGGAATGATAAATTAGAGGTTTGGAGACAGACCCTTGAGAGCAGAAGCAAGACAGGATATTCGGAATGCAAGTTTAATGACGTGAGGCAGGAAGACGAGGTGATAGTAAGATTGGATTCCCAGACGGTGGGTTAGAGGATAGTTTCAAGTATCTGGGATCCATGATCCAGGGGAATGATGAGATTGACGAGGATGTCTCCCACCGTTTTGGGGCGGGATGGATGAAGTGAAAGCTCTCCTCGGGGGTGTTATGTGATAGGAAGGTGCCGCCCAAGCTTAAAGGCAAATTCTACAGGGTGGCAGTCCGTCCGGCCATGTTGTATGGAGCGGAATGTTGGCCAGTCAAGAACTCTCACATTCGAAAATTGAAGGTGGCGGAAATGCGGATGTTGCGTTGGATGTGTGGGCTTAATAGGGTGATAGAGTTCGAAATGAGACTATTAGGGAAAAGGAAGATCTGGAGGACGCGGATTAAGGTAGAAGGCTAGTGCCAGTTTGAGTCGTTGGGGTAGGGCGTTACTTGGTAGATGTATTATTCTTGCTAGGACACTTTGTTGCATGCTTTATTACGAATGTGTTTACTATTCTTTATTTATTATTCCTTGTGGGTGGAGTATTTATGTCTTGACATCTTGTTCCATGCTTTATTAAGTATTTATTTATTACTCCTTGTCTTGAGCTGGGGGTCTATCAGAAACAGCCTTCTACTTCTCCTGAAGTAGTGGTATGGACTGCGTACATCTTACCCCCCCAAACCCCACTATGTGGGAATACACTGGGTTTGTTGTTGTTGTTGCATGCTTCTAGCTTTCCTGGACATTTGATATTTGGAGTGCTCCACAGGGATGAGTGGGCGATGAACTGGTTGTTTGAATAAGTAAAACTGTTCTTTTTATATCTAGGTGGCCTAAGGTGCATAAAGAATGTCACTATCCATACTGCTTCAATATTGTCCATCGATGCTGGGGAACACTGGTTAGGAGTAGGGGCTGCCGACAATTCAATGTCTCTCTTTCACCGTCCTCAGGAGAGGCTAGGTGGCTTCTCTAATGCTGGTTCAAAGATGGCCGGATGGCAGCTCTACAGAACTCCTCAGAAAACAGCTGCAATGGTATGTCTTTTTGAGATAATGGTCAAGAACACATCTGAATTATACTTTCTCGCAAGTTTCACACCCCAACTATCTGTTCGTCTCTTTTCCTAGCTGAACCATCACCATCTATGTAGTAAAACACACCTCAAAGCTGATTAGGTCAATTATGAGTTGCTCCTTTTTTTCTAGAACTATCACAATCGACTCAACTAGATGTGTTTTAATACATAGATGGTGATACTTTAGGTAGGAAAAGATAATAACTCATAATTGGGGTGTGGAAAGAGAGTTTCGTTGACCATGATCTCTTTCGTTTTTGGTTGTACCAGTCATAAACTTTTTTTAGTCCCTTCTCTAAGTTGACATTCATAAAAAAACACATCTTATGAATCAAGGAGCGAGCTATAATAATTTTAAAAATGCTCCCAGGCACTAATTTTGAGGTATGAACTTGAGTTACTTTTGAATTAGTGGAGCAACTTCGGCGGTCCGTCTGATCACCAGAAAACACTTTTCTTCAGTCTCCGCTATTCCTGTTTTAGTTTTTTCTTTTCTAAATTCGTTTTTCTTGCCTTGCAAAACATCGGCTGCAGTATTAAATGATTTATAATTTGCTCTAACTTTTTATGTCATCATCTTTTATCTTCAGGTACGATGTGTGGCTTCTGACCTTGAAAGGAAAAGGATTTGTAGTGGTGGACGCAATGGATTGCTTCGACTGTGGGATGCTACTATAAACATCTGAAAAGGTTTTAATTGATGATCAAGAAGGCTCCAGGTTAAGCTGGTGAACTCTGTCTCACATGGTAAGGGTGACTCTTGCATTTACCAAGGGATTGTGTGTATAAGATCTCTGTTTGGTTCCGCTAGTCACTATGTGCAAGTATTGTACATGTATTCCGTGTATGTCTTGATAAGATCTGTATTCAAAAGGATAGATAAACTTTTACTCTTATGAATTCTTGAACATTTATCTGATTTACAAAATTTCTTTCTTTCAAAACATTTAGCTCGATGAATTTATAGGGGCATCCTTCTAAGAATGACGAGCAACTATTTCTGTAAATTTTTTTTGGCACTAAAAGTCCAGCATCTCTCTTTGCTTTTGCCCTGAAACATTGAACTGTTTTTTTTTAATACTAATGTATGCCAATATGTTAAATTGATTCAAATTAAAAGACATGAAGAAAACAAGCATATTCTCAAGATTAACTCCCAAAAGAATATGATATAATGAAGAAACAAGCATCATGGATTTCGAGCCACAAGTGGTGCAAGGTAAATTAATATGTATGTTCCCAAACGTTTACAGTATCTCAAACCAGAAGCAGATGACATTAGAACGCCGTAGAGCATGCTTCTATTCTATCTGGAGTTGGTCAAGGGACTGTTGTCGGCCAATCTGTTAACGCGTCCCATGCGGAAATATGGCAAGTGCCACCTTGTCCCAGGACATCGCATGGAGAATTAAACCGAAAACCTTTTATCTTGCATTAACTTGGAAAAAAATTCAAATTTCTACCGAGATGACTGGAAGTTCCATCCAATAAGTCTAATGGACCTTTAAAAAAAAGGATCAGGTTACATGAGGGGAGTTCTTTGAAACTGAGGTTCAGGAAAAACCTTGAGGTAGCTAAATTTCAATGTCCTATTGAAATGCTTTATAAGTAGAGTACATCTCATGCTAGTCAGGACTCATGGAGGGAGAGTGGGGAAGGGGACGGAATAGTAATGAAGAGATGGATTGTTTTCGGTGAAATATTGTCAAAAGGTCTGGGTGAGTCGCGTTTTGATAGTTATGGGTTTGGATCCCCTGGATCAATTTTGGCAGTTGAGAATTTGAGGAGAAGGCAAACTACTTGTATATTCGGGTGAAGATACCATCTCAAAATATTCCAGTGAAGAGGTGGACCATCTCCTCTTACACTACAAATCACTTGTGATGTGAGAATTTGAGATATCTTGGGATGCAATGAGTGATGCACGCACAATAAAGGAGGCACTATCCAACCAAAAATCTAGAAGAAGGAGAAATCGAAGAGCTTCGGATGTTGCCCACTAGCACTATTGTGGTACCATGGAAGGAACAAAATAGGAGAGTTTTCGAGGAGATAGAGTATGGACGTTGCCCACTTGGTTGAGAGTTGCGGTGAATTGTAAGTAAACAATGTTTCTATAGTTACTCCAAGACAATTCATATGAGGAAAGAGATCAAAACAATCCTCATAAGTAGAATAGTATCATCTATAAGTTGTACTTAAGTTTACTAGTGGAAAGCGAACCTAATTAAAGTACTTAGTTAAAGCTAGCTTGCTACCATTATGGCATTATCTGATGAACCATGAAAGTTCCTTTACAGTAAAAAGTAATTCTTCATTGTGAAAATCCCAGAAACATTTGAAAATTTAGCAGTGTTGGTTCCTTATTTTTCTCTTTCCCATTGGAGAATTACAAATCGCGAAGGAAGTAACATTCATATAAACAAAGATCTGAGAAGTAAAAATACAGAACAAAATTCGGAGATAAGCACAACATAAATGCTCATGGCTTGGTGAACTGGAGGAACCATAGTAGCTTGTTGTAGCTGCATGTTCTGTTCCGTGCCTGATTTCCTTGCCATCCTGTTAATGAAGAATAATCCATATATTTTAGAACTATGACAACTGTAACTGTGAAACAGATAAAGGAGGTAGCAACTTAATACTTAAGGTGATAAAAAATAAATAAAAATAAGGTTGAAAGTAGAAGTACCAATTGAAGGATCAAGGCCTCTGAGGTGAAGCTCTCGATATTCTTGACAGAGAGCACAGCATTCACAAAGACAGTGGATTATCCAGTCAGGTGCTGGTGATTCAGTTAGTCCATACTGGCTCCTCAACTTTGTGCGGTAGGTGCATGACATTATGCAAGGGATTGCGATGAGCCAACAAATCGCCCCATAGATTAAGCCGCTAGTGGTACAAGCTATCTAAGTTGCTCGGACTCTTCAAAAATGTCTACGGATATGTGTCGGATCCTCCAAAAATAGTGTATTTTTGAAGGATCCGACACGGGTGCGGCAACATTTTTGGAGAGTCCGAGCAACTTAGCAAGCTATAGTACACACAAACAAAAAAGAGACAAGGAGTGAGAGTATTGAGGGTTGATAGAAGATTTTTATGAAAGTAAAGGAAATTCAGAAGGGACCATGACTG
This sequence comes from Capsicum annuum, assembly GCF_002878395.1. Lineage (NCBI taxonomy): Eukaryota > Viridiplantae > Streptophyta > Magnoliopsida > Solanales > Solanaceae > Capsicum > Capsicum annuum. The sequence goes on from NC_061113.1 coordinate 265,412,985, forward strand.
CCGTAAAGTGTCAGCATTTTCATTTTTGTTTTCTTATCTGTGTATCACTTACTAGTATGTCCAGAGTCTACAATCTCCGCAAGCTGTCCGAATGTCAAGCAGGGGAAGAATGCTGTGATGAGAGCTGAAAGTTTGCACTAAGCTAGTAAATCACATTGAAACTTTTACATTTGCTAGAAAATAGAACCGTTCCTTTGTCTCTCTGTGTGGGCTTGAGTGCATGAGATAAGGAGATTAAAAAAAAACTGTTTACCATTTGTGGGGTTTTCCATGCAGCCAAACAATCCAGTCTTCCGAGATTCAGTTGGAATAAGTGGCTTTGAGGGGATTCCGATCATGGGAGTCTGTGACATGGGAGATGCTGATGGCGTCCCTTGTGGGTATTGTCCCATACCCATTCCTATTTGTGAACCTTGCGCTAAACCGTGCTGTGGAAAATTAGTACCTGCTTGAGTCTGAGAACTAGCAAAAGCTGGCACATTATGATTCTGAGGCACAAATGCCTGTGGTTTAGCCTGAGAAGGATATAACTGGGGATCAACATGAGGTGGTGGAAAAGCATGTGCTTTATTAGGAGTTGGAGGAAAATCTGCCTTTTCTAGAGTAGGAGGAAAGCCGTGTGGTTCATAATAGTCCTGAGAAGGAGGGAAGGCCTGTGGCACAGTTGGAGGAAATGCGTGCGCTTCTTCTTGTTCTTCTTGTGTAGGAGGAAAGTTGTGCGGCTCATAGTAATCTTGAGCAGGTGGGAAGGGATGTGGCAACGGTTGAGACTGAGGCGGAGGAAAAGCTTCTGCTTGAGGTTGAGGGTCATGAACAGGAAAGCTGTTGTGTTGGCTAGGCTGTAGTGGTGACCTTGGAGCACCTGATTGAGGCTTAGGCTGCTTCCTCGGCCCCTGAGTGTTTCCATTTTGCTGAGAGAACTGTGTGGTCACAGGCCTACTCGCTACCTGTACATATTGTTGCTGTTGTACTGAGTCTTGATTTTCCTGTGATTCACTTTGCAATGTCAGTTCTTGTGATGGTTCATCTTGACTTTCTTCTGGATAAAGATCTTCATGGAAAGGTTCAATGGATTGTGGATGTATTTCATCAGTGGTTTCATGGGCTTGATGATGATTAAAACTTTCCACTTGAGTGTATTCTTGATGAGGCTGTCACTGGTGTTGGACATTTTGGGGTTGAACTTGGAACTGATGAATGGGTTTTGCACCTACACGCCCCATCTCTTTCGTCACGCCTTCTCTATGTATTGAAAGAAGAGAGAGTTCTTGAGCTTTAGATGATCTGAGTTGACATAAGACTATTAATAGATATGAATTAATAATTCTGGAAATGTATGAGAGAAATATGTGGAATTCCTCCCCACTAGGCACCTTGTTTAATCTTTGGTAATTTGTCTGTCAAGGGCCATGTTAGTTCCACGTTCATGCATAGTTGATTGATGTCAACTATCTTATGATCGAATAGAGATAGTGGAAAGATTATTTTTGTAACAATAACAATAACACATATTTTAATCTCACAAGCGGGGTCTGGGGAGGATGGTGTACATAGACCTTAATCCTATCGTGTGAAGGAAGAGAGATTGTTCCCGATAGACTCTCTGCTCAAGTAAAGCATTTCAATTTCCTTTTGAATGTGCTTGTAGCTTAGGGCGGAGCTGCAATGTCAAGTACAGGTTCATATGAGTTCGGTGACAAGTTTATAAAACTTTTATCATTGATTTGCAAGCCAAGAAGTTAAAAAGATTGATTTCTATAATTTTGTTTTAAAAAAAATAGATCAATGGTCTGCCACATCTATATACGAGCTCAGTGGCAAGCTACCTTTGCTTCAGGGAGTTCATTCGAGCTCCCTTTGATGGAAAATTATACTGTTCTTATACTATTTTTATATGATTAAAAATATTTTTTATGCATGTACAGTACATGTTTAATCCCTTTCGATTAGTTTGTATATTTTTGGTTGAACCTCTTTAATGAAAATCCAGACTCCGCCACTGTACGAGCTTAATGGCCAAAGGTAACATTATGATCCTTGAAACTAAAACAATCGTGAGCTCCTTTTGCGTGCTGATGGCTTCCAATATGAGCACCACAACCTGAATCTCTGACCTCTTTTAGTTTGCATCTCAACATCGCTTCATTATATCGATCAGGCTCTAGGGCACTTGGGCAAGTGGTTGATATTTCAAGCCTTCTACATAGATGAGGATTTTGTTCACTGTACGAAGTTGAGTAGCAGTACATCTCCCACAAATAAATTTCCAAACTATAGACATCACATTATGGTAGACCAACAAGAACTTCAGAAGTCATGTAACACACCGTGCTAGTTTCAGCAGTCATGTCCTATGGATATAAAGCAAATTTGTAACACTCTTTAAGTCTATATTTTCACCCTTCTTTGTCAACAATCAAATTTATAGTCTTTATTTCGGTGAACAATTTTCGTGAAGGTAACTCAACTCTCTTGCAACATCTAATGCTAGTTGAGTTATGGAATCAATGGTCAACTTTTCAATATAATTGTTTTTTAAGAGTTGTGATCTGAGAGTGCCTTCAAAGACAGATTCAATCACTATGCAATATCAAAATAGATATATTTGATCCTATGAATGATGTCTCACTAAAAAAATTCACGGGATCATCAACGTTTACCACTTGTAGATTTAGATTTAACTTCGGGCAATCTGTTCAAAGTTCTTATTAACTTTGCAATGTTTGATGACGTATCATATGTGGTATGAAAACTTCTTGTGTAAAAGTCTTTATTAATATAACACACTCTCTTTTCATTATTTAACAATTGCTCACTTGTGAAGCTAGTAAAACGTTTGTTTTAGGTCTGAAATAATAGTGAAGATAACAAATAAGTAAAAAAGTATATATATTAAAAAAAAAAAAAAAAAAAAAAAAAAAGGAAAAAGTTAAGCCTTCATATTTTTTTCAGAAATATTTTAGAAATTTGAAGTAAACAACTTAAACCTCATATTACTAAATAAAGTTTTTATAACAATATCCAAGTTAATGTATTGCAAGCAAATAATTAATATCTTATTAACTATAATTAAAAATTACTTTTACAAAAGATAATGAAGCTAAAAATTTTATCTTTTAAGAAATACTATACTAAAAGAAAGTAATATGCAAGAACAAAAATACTATACTAAAAGAAAGTAATATGCAAGAACAAAAAGGTCTATTATTTTTGTACGTATGATACATATTTAACGTATTTTCTTAAAATTTAATTTTAGACCACTAATTTTATTGAGATGTCATGTTAACTGCAGCTTATTTTACAGCGTGAATATTTTTATAAATTGATCCTCAAGTCCTATCAACAATAAGATTATTGACCTTAAATTTCGCAACATCTAATTCACATTCTTAAACTTCTCTATTTTTGGACTTTTTAAGACCCTCGTTATTATTATTATTATATTTATAAATATTCAATTCAAACATCTCTCGAACTGTATATCCATTTTTCAGACTTCACTCATATGTCCAACAAGTAACTAAATTTCAACTTTAGAGAAAATTATGATAAAATAAAATTAAGAGCATTAGAAAGCATAACTTCTCTTATGTGACAAAGCAGTTTTTTCACTAAAGTATATACCTACAAAAGTTTCCTGAAAAACATCATAATTTCCTAAACTATTAAAGTTATGGAACCAAACACGGAAATATATTAACGGTGATATTGGTTTCTTTGTAAGAAGTCAATTAGCTAGCAACAGGCATTGATATCATTTATAAATGTCAATTTAACTAGCTAGCAACATGCGTTGATATCATTTATACTTAACATTGTAAAGTAAAAATGTCAATTTATTAAACAAATGAATATCTCAAACGCCAAGTAAAATTATTTATATAGCTCATTATAACTTTTTTTTTTTTTATGTCAAATCTCATCAGTAATTTATTTTTACATGTTAAGAATTTTTTTATGTCAAATCTCATGAGTATTTTATTTTTACATGTTAAGAATTTAAAATGACTCCTATAGTTCTTTGATCACAACTTTTTCATTTCTATTATTTTCATTTCCAAATTGCTTCATGTTAGGAATAAGGTTGGTGTACACCTATCCTCCCCCGGATTGAATGTGCTAACCTTCAAGTAAGTTCATCTGCAGAGACAATGGTATCCATATATGCCTTACATTTTAATAAAATCTAAGCATCAACCACCACAACAAAGTCGTTGTAGTATAGTGGTGAGTATTCCCGCCTGTCACGCGGGTGACCCGGGTTCGATCCCCGGCAACGGCGTTTATCTTTTTAAATGCTCGATATACAGTTAGAATTTCTTTCTAATCAAAGCTCGATGTGTTTTCTTATTTGTGTTCTCAAATTTTTTGCACATTTTTTTCTGCTATAATTTGAGTTACCTTTTTCACATGTACATTTAAATCTTGTGTTACTATTAGTTTTGCAAACACAGAAATTCATCCACACTGGTTTGATTTTCTTTATTCTGAGAATTTAGTGTTGCTCAAGCTATTTGGGACTTATGCTACATTTCGTTACGATTTGGTTAGGAGGAAGGTTCTTGTTGTAGAAGCACAATGAAAATGATTAGGAACCTTTGATAGGAAATATTTTACCTTCAAGATGGGACATGGAATATATACAATGAAGAAATTGTGTATAACAATTGATAAAGAAAAAACAGAAGCTAATATAATTGTCATAATTTGTCTTGAAAAAAAAAATATCACAAAATGTTGGTTCTATTTTTAAAACGTTACACGAAATGTGCAGTTATGGACTTCTTGGATGTGATAGAAGTAGCTATATGTTGCTATGGCTATCACAAAACTTGTACTCTAGTTGCTGCAATTAAATTTGATGCACAACTGTAGAATCTTATGCATAGCACTCTATCTGCACTTAATTTGAAAGTCATTTAATTTATCTTACACGAATAGTGCAAATGATTTTTACTCTATTAGTAGTGGTGTATCAAGCTGTCTTCATCATTTTTCAAGTGTTCAATGTCACTTACAGTTACTTTTGTTGGAAAAAATACTACAGTATTAGTATTAATATGAAACTAATAACTTTTAAGACTTCCGAATATCTCTTCATTAACAAAGTTGCATTTATAAGAAACTTTCATTTGTATAACATTTATGAGATAGTAACTCTCCCATCCTATAAATTTTTATGACTTACGGATGTTTGCACAAATTTATTATAGAAAGTTACAAGAGTTTTTATTAATCTTTACATTAATTAAGAAGGAATTACCCTTATCTTTTAAGTATCCGAAATGCAATATAACTCGAGCTAGACTTTCAAATTACTCTATGATGGACAGAGTTAATATGATCCATTTCACGAACAACTTTATTTTGTGAGGCTTGTTTTTTACTTTTTCATTTCACGGATCGAGGGGAACCAATCGACAAAAATTGACAGCATGCAAATAATGGACAGGAAAAAAAAAGGAAGGAATGGACATACGATTAGCTGACAGTACATGCATGTTTTGGGACTACAAATATCATCCTAGGATTGATTCTCACGCAAGGTGTCCTTGTCAATGGCGGAATCAAAAATTTCATTAAAAATATTTAAGAATATAATACATACATATGAAAAGTAATTTTGTCTTTATATAGGGTATAATTTTTCGACGGAGAATATTTAACTGTTCATCATTCGGTCCATGTAGCTAGGTTAGTGTTTCTCATGCATGTCTTAATCGTTGCCAACTAATTTTGGGGGTACATGTCGAGTTGTGATTGAACATGGGCATATAATGATAAAGCAGATTAAGACATTAAAATTGAAAGGCTACCGACGACGAGTTCAAGTCATTTATAGTATCTGATCCCACTACTTAAAGGCATGTATGGCCTACTTCTTAAGTGACAATATCCACACATTGTCTCCTCCAATGGAGAGATTCTTCTTGTATTTATCCCATATTTTAATAATGAATCTTAAGCATGTGAACTCCCTTCAACCACCTCAATTCAATTCCAATAAGACCACTTTGCCATTTCTATGATGACTTTATCAGTGATGATCTTGTGTTTAAAAATCAATTACTTAGTCACTAATTAAACTCACTGTGGCAGAATTTGGTCATGTCCATCTATACGAAAAATGTAAAATTGTGGACATATCCATAATATAGACTATAGTAGTTGAACTTATTGGTGGAATCACTTAAAACTTGAGCATTAATGATATCACCCCAAATGAAAGGAAAGAATGGTAGAGTGGTCGCAAGCGACAGATTATTGAAAAAAAGTCTTGAACTAGTCGATAAAGTTATTTAATTTACCGTGTAATCAGAAAATTGCGGGTACAAACCGTGAAAACAATCTCTTGTTGAAATGCAGAGTAAGATTACATATAATAAATTCTTGTGATCTGATCATTTTCCAAGCTTTGTGCATAGTGAGAGCTGAACTCGGTAGTTTGGAGTCCTAACCATATAACACTTGTGTGTGTCTTAAAGAAATAATGTAAGTAACTTTGAACATATATTTCAAATTTGTATTTTTTTTATTTTTTTTTTGTGAACCCTGGGAGCTTCCACCTTTTCAAATCTCGATTCAAAAGTTAGTAATATTCATGTTTTGAATCAGTCACTAATTCACAATTAAGTGCAAAAACAAAACTAGGATAAAGGCAATTTTGGGCATCATGGCTTGTGTCCATGTTTCGTTACTCTTTTCCCATTTACAAAGAAAAAAACAAGTCAGAAACCACACAGACTACAGTGGGAACTGGGAAGAGACCACCTCATGACTGATCACAAAACTTAGCTTCTTGTTAAAAATGCTGATGCACTTCCCCAAATTTCAGGCACAATTATTTTATTCCAACATACCTCCAAAATGCACCCCAAGTGGTCTGATGTTGTCCATATACAAAATTTCAATTTAAAAAAGTATAGTACTTACTCCATTTAAAGTTGGGAGTAGAAGTTGGATATTACTAGTATTTAAGAGTCTCACCAGTCGATGGCCCTTTCTAGAGAACTTCACAAATTCACATTGAACCATTTCCATTGCCAACTACTTTTCAATGTCTCACCTTACCAATTTCCTGTGAATATTAAAAACTACAACCCATTTCATTCATAGTTTAAAAATTCTAGAAATAAAAATAAAAAGCAACCCTACCGCTCATAAATAACTTCTTATCCATCACCTACCCTTTATTTGCTCCTTTCCTTTTTCTATTTTTTTTTTTTTTTTGGCTCTTCCAATAAAGTACTGCTTTTAATATTTTTACAATAATAATTGATATTGATAAAAAGCAGTTACTGGAGATGCTGCTAAATTTTTTTCACCCCCACGCAAAATTCTACTACTACGAACTACTAATACTATACTAAACTTTGTCGAGGTAGAGGAGCTTTAGTACATTTTATTTTCGACTTAACATTTGTCGGGACTAAATCCAACAAGATTGTTGGCCAGGTCATAACTGACACGTGTCCCTTGTTGCTGTATGTTTCCAATAATTGACAGCGACCCTTCGGTCGGAGCAAAAGCCAGGCAGAATTTTCCCGCCGAACTCACCGGTACCAGGTAATTCTTCGGGTGCAACGACAGCGTTTTGCCACCGGAGAAATGAAATGCAATCGTCGGAACATTCACACTTTTCATCGACGACAAGTCATAGCAGGTATCGAACAGCGCGAATTGCCCGCCGGACGGCAAACTCTGAGTGTATTTCACGAAAGTGTCGCGTAGAGCATTGTATGCAATGCTCTGTAACCGAGTCACCGCCGTGCCGGAATCAACAATTATTCCTCCATTTCCACTTCCGTCCACCTGAAACACCGACGCCGGAATTGACAACATCTGCCCGCCGATGCTGATTCCGGTGAGTCCGACGTAGAAATAAGTGCTCCTTCTCGAGTTACGTAGCAACGGGGCAACCACGGAGTCACTGGGTCGAGCCGAATTGAAATCCAACGTAGACGATGAAGGAGAGTCTCGATCGACAAAACAGTACGAAAACGACGACGCTTTGATCTGAGTCGGTAGAGATAAAGAGCCACCGCCTAAAGCAACCAAGCCAGCAGCACCAACAAATAACCCTTCATTATCGTGGCCACAACCTATAGCAACTTTAGGAAACGAACCAGACCTCCCAAACGACACCGTTTCAGTAGCAAATTCTCCTACAGTAAACGAGCCATCTCCATACGAGACCTGATATAGACACGACTGAGTCGAACAAGCCGAAACATCAAGAGCCGAACACTGAGCTGCATCACAAGATAGCCGACTGTATGTGCTTGAACCCGACGGGTTGTATATTGGATCCGACTGTTGATAACAATCGGAGCATGGCTCACATTGAACCCAAGTAATATCACTGCCAGTATCAAGCACCATATAGAACTCCTTGGCCGGTTCACCCAACCCGAGCCGAGTAAAATACTCACCACTCCCCTGACTAGCTCCGGAAGTAATAGGAGCCTGAAGTTCCTCAGGCTGTAACATGGTCTGAACCGGCTTAAGATCCGAATGAGTAAAGTTACTTAGCGAAAGCTGGAGCTTCATGTTGAGTGAAGACACTCGAGCTGAGTCACGTTCGAGTCTAGAGAGAGTTAAAGCTGCATAATCTTTATGGCTGGGCTTAACAAGAGCGGAACGAGGATAAACTGAAAGAGAAAATGAAGAAGAATTAGAATGGGTACTCTTAATTGCTTCTTGTTGAAAATCTTGTGAAGAGAGAACTTGAACAGTTTTCTTAAGAGATGTAGCAACGTCGAAGATTTGTGAGTGTGGATGTGAAGAAGAGGATGACAAGGAACGAGAGAGAACAGAGGGGAAAGAAACAAGAGAAATAAAAAGAAGAAATAAGCAAAATTTTGCCATTTTTTTATTATTGGGTAGGGAGGAAATTGATAAATGAAAAGAAAGGAATTGAGAAGAAAAGAGAGTGTAAGAAGTGAATATAAGTAGAGGAGGAGGAGAAGGGAAAAAGGGTAAAGACGAGGGAAAATAAAAGGAAGGGAGGGGGTTCACGTCAGACTTGTTGAATCCAAACAAATGCATTTAAAAATGAGAAAGAAGCTTGTTACTCGTTTTGCTTGGTATTCGATATTCTTATTGGTATTTATTTAGGTATATTAGCTAAACATGTATTTGAGAAGAAAATGCTTTGATCAAATTTTAAGCTTGAGATTTTTTATTTGGGATCAAAAGAAATCTATGCATTTTATCATTGGAGGTGAAATCAAGATTTCAACTTTATGAGGTATGAATGTTATAACGATGATTTTAAGCGTTAAGACTACATCAAACTTTGTTGGTTAAATTGTGTATCGTCGACTTGATTTGATTTTGAAAGTTGTTAGTTTGGAGACGTGAAAGTTCATTATAGAGCGTTATGATATAGATCAATTAGCTATTGATGACAAAAGAGAGATCTTAGGATGGTAAGAACCACTTACCTCCAAGTTCTAACCCTTTGAATTCGCGTCTATGGGCCAAAGAAGACTTAACACTGACCCAACAACCACTGGGGCAAGCAACATTATTTGACAGTGGGTTCGTAGTATCTAATAATATACACATATTCAAAATTTAGTAGTATAAATATAAGGTATACGTAAAAGTTATTGGGTTGGCCCGAAACCCCATAGGGTACTGTAGCTCCACCCCTGGTTCGAGTCACCTAAGGAGCAAAAAAGTAGGAGCTTCCAAGGAGGGGTGAGAAAATATATGGTTAAACGGTTAGTGATTATTAGTAGTTGTTTGTCGGGTTAACCGCTAAGATCTCATACAAAAAGACTCATAAGCCACACGGATATTTCGTTAGAAAAAAAATGGGTGAAAAAAGAAAGAGTAGATAAAACTAGCTCAGCGAGACTACACGACTTTGATACAAATTTGAATAACATTTTCTTCACTCTTCTTCCGACATATAATTTATCTATTTGATAGAATACTTTCTATATTAAAGTTAAAAATGTAATTTAATAAATTATGATCTAATTATCGATTCACCGTTAAAAAACTAATCAAATCGTGAACCTAATCAATGGCACAATAATTTGGGTTATGTAACTTGATAATCAACCCATTAAATCAGTAAATTGAATCAATCAATTATTTGATTAACAGGTCAAATTATTGATTTAGCCATTACTTTTAACAGCCCTACTTGCTGTTACGCGCTCTCTTTCTGTTTTATTATATATACAACTATAAATAGTGCCACCATTAATTAATTAATAATTGCTTTTTCCCTCTTCTTTCTAATGTGTATCATTTTTTGTCCTTATTTATGCTTTTCTCTTTTCTTTTTTCTACTATTCCTCGTGACAATTATTTGCTAATTGTGGTCCAACCGTAGTCAAATCAAACAGTTTCTAAAGCTTAAAGATAAGCTCATATAGAAAACCTGTTGAAATTTTGACAAACATATCAAATTTTAAGTCTACTTTAATGACTCGTTTTCTGTCAAATTATGCCAAATCATCCGTACAAGGGCCAAGGGACTCGTTCAAAGATAAAGGCATAAAAAATATCTTCACTTTGTTTTATGGAAGAGGATGTAAATAATTCAATTTCTAACTGTTTGAATTGAATTTTAGCTTATAAGCCGTAAGCGATTATAAATTAGAAATTTTAATTTATAATTTTTGACTTATTTTTAATATTTTAAGTTAAGATTTTTAACTTATGATTTTTAACTTATTTTTAATATTTTAATTTAAAATTGAAGAACATATAAACACTTTTTAAATATATCAAAATAATTTAAAAATATTTAAAAATTAATTTTAAATTAAAAATACTTAAAATAAATCAATTCAAATAAAAACTTCGTCTTGAGGGAAAAATGTTGACTCAAATACGTCCTTCCTCCTCATTTTTATTTTTCCCTCTAACAAACAAAGAGTTTTAAATTAATATATTATTATAAAATGATAATTTTATGGTTAAAGATTTTTAAAAGTTAAAACAATCAGACAAATAAATTCATTGTTCCAAATCAAAACTCGTGAAGAAAATATCGAAACAACAAATGGCTTACATGAAACATGGTTTCTCTTTCTAGAAAAAATCTTTTTTATTCCATGGGGTGTTTGTTATTCAATAAAAAATCTTTCTACTTTTTCCTCTTGAAATTAAATTTTGAGGTGAGTGTTTAATTTTATTCATTTCTCTCCACTTGCAAAAGTAGCTGTCAAATTAATTGCAAGGCTACAACCCCATCCATAATTGTAGTTGGATATAGCAAAATAATTACTCATACTTCATTTCATCTAAAATGAGTAAAAATAAATAAAATATTATTAATTTCATAAATTAAATAAATATTATTAAATATTTTTTTAAAAAAAATAAATAAGTGACCGCGGGCAGTTCAAGCAATCAATAGTCGAAGTTGGCTATATTTAATGCTCAAATATTTTTTTTGAGATAATTATACAGTTTGATATTTTGGGGGTGATCCAACTTACAAAATAGACTGTTACTATATACTTTCTCCGTTTCAAAATAAGTGAATTGTTGGGGTATTTATTAATATTTTAAAATAAGTAAATTATTAAAATTTTTTTTCAAATTTACCCTTATAATTTGCCAACCAATTAATTTTTGAAAAGGTATTATAAGGTCAACTTTTTTTTTTTGGGGGAATAAAAATGAAAAGTTATGTTAAATTTATATTTTTAATATTTTTTTCTTAATCTATGTGTCAAAATCTAATAATTCATTTATTATGAAATGGAGGGGTAGTTTTTATGGTATTTACATTTGTGCGTTGTGGTAACATCATCAAGAACATTCTTTGTGCCACCCCACTCAGCTACTCTTTTTGTTTAATCCAAATCAATCATATTATATTATACTACACCTATAAGCAGTGCGATCCGATGGCGGATCTATATAGGATCCAAAGAGTTCGGATAAACCCCTTTATTGGAAAATTATATTATTTTTATATGGTAATTTTTTTTTATGTATAAACAGTAGAGGTTGAACCCCTTCGACTAGTCCATATATGTACTATTGAACCCCTCACTGAAAATCTTGAATCCGTCCTGGATCCTCCACTCTATTTTTACTTCTTCAACATACTGGTTATTAATATTTTTCAGTCACTGCTAATTTCTTAATACTATGAATATTGCGAATTAAGTTTTGAGAAGATGAAATTTTATCCTATAAGATTATGATTCGGGATTTTTTGTTTTCTCTTTTGCCAGGAAATTTGAGAGTTAAATATCCTTGTAAGGAATTAAGTTCTAATTTTGTTAGTGGCAAAGGATATGGTCTTTATTTGGATATTTTGTTTTTTTTTTTCTTTTCTTCGATTTTAAATGATAAAAAAGATAATGAAATTTTCGATCTTGTATCGAAAGTGAGATCACTAAGCGAGCGTTAAGACTTCGTGCTTACGTAATCAAGTTGAGTCATGTACAACTCTTTCATCATTTTTAATTAACTTGATGCTTGAATCAAACCAAGAATTGACCTTTTACACGTTTAAGCATAAATTTATTTATTATTTTTCCAGCTTTTTGAGATTGACTTAATATGCATCAACCACTATTTCTTTTAATTTTAGTATCCAACATCATGATAACTTGCCCGAAATTTTTTATTTCGAATGTGCGAGACATAAGCTCTTTATTTATATAATAAAAAATAATTTGATTTTTCTTATATCGTTACTTAAGATCAGTTTCTCTGCTCTCCTTGCTTTAGTCACATTGGATCATCTGTAATCAGAGAAATTTAATTGAAGATCACTAGTTGATTTTCAACTCTAGGTTAATTAAAAACATGTAGGCATTTGCAGAAGGAAGTTTAACTTGCTTGAAAAATGAAACTGCATAAATAAAACAAAAGGCATGATTCGTTAAAATCCCCATGAAACTTGGTTCCGATTATCAGGTCACGTGTAAACTCCATGGCTCTGTTACTGCATGGGATGTCCCTATGTACATTATACATTTTGCATTACCAACACTCTTCAGTATCTTATCACAAAATGCTCGTCTCGCCAGAAGTAAACTTCTTTTATTTTTCCTATTTCTAGCATACAGAAATTCAAGCTTAGCTTAGCAATGGGAAAAGAAATCCATACCTTTCATTAGCCATAAAGGGCAAACGAATGAATTAGCGTGGATAAAACATAATAGAAATAGAGGATTCATACTTGGGGATTGACCCAACTACTTTGAATTGAGGCATGGTTGATTGATTGATATGTTTCTAGTATAACAAACTCGGCGGTCTCTGGTGCTGATACTGTTTACAGTAATATGTTCTACTTCAGCTCAACAGACTAGAGGTTATGAGGTACTATGCCATTCTCAACATGTATGTACAATATCTATGCAGAGAGTAGGCTGCTTGCTGCTTATGAAGAAATCACCCATCAGGTTCATTTTCTTAACAACCTCCACTGGCAGGCTCGATAGAGCTCAGCAGACCATTGCCTCTTAGCTGCGTGCAATGTTCTTCTGCATCAACTTGAGCACAGATTATCACCACTGACAGGCCATTGTGATGTGCCTCTTGCATGATATTAACAGCATTGTCGACCGTCATCCCTGGGATAACCTTCATGAGAACTTGAACAACATACTCCCTCTTGTTGTAATTGTCATTGTGCAGCATCACACGGTAGGGCGGGGACATTTTCCTTGATTTTCTGGAAAAGGAAGACAAGTTGTGCAAGTAGAGTATTAGTCATTGCATTCCAATCTTACATCTTGTATCAATTTCAACAGAAATTCAGAAGGTAAAGGAATATTAGCAGATAACCAGATGAAGTTTTCTTGTTATGCAGCTCATCAAAAGGAAACTTTCTGGTCTACTTTGGAGAGAGGTGCTTAGACCTGACATGACACATCTTCAGCTCACCGGGGACTTGACTCTAGATAGTTAAGCATGAAGGTCGAGGATTAGGGTAGAGGGATAGTAGTTAGTAGAGCGATTCATCTCTTTCCTATGGGAGAGCAGCTCTAGCTTAGAGCACCATGCTCCCTTGTCTATTTACCAGTATCATTGTTATTACTCTTATCTTATTCTTCAGATCCGCAAGTCTTTTGGAAACAGCCTATCTACCTCCATGAGGTAGGAGATTTGTCTGCCTACACTCTACTCCTCCCAGGCCCCACCTATGGGATTTCATCGGGTATGTTGTTGTTGTTGTTTGGGGTCTGATCCATATTCAACTCTTGTCTAACTTATCCATAACCAAGTAAACAAATAAATACCACCTCTCTTCTTAGGATGAGATACATCTTGCCTAAAGAAAATTCTCGGGTGCTCCCTAAAGAAAATATTTCAGATTTATGATCCTAGATAGATTGCCCTTTTCCCCTCAATCACCATTATTCGGAAACCCTTGCTCTATTCCTGCTCTCCACCTATACCCTTAAATTACTGCCAATTTTTCTTCTCCTGTTTCGTTTCCCATCTTCCAACTTAGTAACGTTGCACAGAGTACTTATTCAACACCTGAACAACAATCAAGCAATATACACCAACGGATGTGGTCGAGCGGCCAATGAAGTGAGCTGATAACCATGAGGTCTCGGGATCAAATAGCAGCGGCAACAAGAAAATATAGGTGATTTCTTACAATCTGTCCAAACCTTGGTGGACAGCGTTATCCGGTACCTATGTTGGTGGGAGGTAGCAGGTACCCTACAGAATTAGTTGAGAGTGTGCAAGCTAGTCCATACATTGCAGTTATAACCAAAAAGAAAAAAGAAAAGCAAGGAATGTCTGTGTAACTTGCAACACCAAAAGTACTGCAAACGTCTATGGTGCTTGAAGATCACATAACTGTCCAGGTAGCTGGAAATTCATTTGTCCATTTGAAAGCATAAGGATTCTTTTGATTTGGGTCATGAATGGCATCACCTGAGGTGTGGTTTTCTCCCTGTGGAAATTGGGACTAGATAATTAATTATATTTTCTCTCTGTAAGGTAGAAGAACAAGTGATTAAATAGGTTAGCAGAGATGAGGCTGGAATATGGATGCGCCGCAGTGGTTGGAGTTTGACAGTAAGCCAGTTTGCAAAGACAATATACAGTGAAGGAGCACGAAGCATTAAAAGACTTCTCCTGATTTGGAAAAACGAGATGGAATGACCTTGTTCAATTGACGAATAACTGCCAAGTTAACACCTCATTAAAAGGCATTTCAGGGTAGTTCCTATTATTCTTTTACTTAGGGAAATGTAGTCAAGGAAAGGGAGCAGTAACAGGTCCAACAAACAAGAAATATAGCAACTGAAGAATGAAAAATACTGTGTGGTTGTATATATCGATGTGACTCAAACATGATCAGCACATTTGGGTGCTTCCTTTTATCAACCCCACAAAAAGAAAAAAGAATAAATTCTCTTCCCTTTTCTCTTTGGAGAACGTTGGCAAAGAGAAGGGTTGAAAGAGAGAGGCAATGATCTGACATTAACATGATTGGACTTAGTATTTCTTAACTTCAATTGTAAAAGTCTAATTCTATATTTATTCTTATGACCCACCAACTTATTTCACTGTCTACTTATGATCATGGGTCCAATCAACTTTACTTTTAACAGATAAGAAACAAAAAGGAATAGGAAGTATTCCACTTTTGGAAGTAGTTGAGATGTCACTTGGCAGGGAGCACTTCAATGTGAAAGAGAATAACCAAACAATTTTGAATTCATGAAAGAACAGTAAACTTTAGAACCTGAGTCAATTGAAAAAGCACATAGTTCACATTTGAAGAATCCATACCTCACGTTGAACTCAGATTCACGCCCAGGAGTTGTTCTCTCTATGACAGGCTTCTCCAACAACCCACCACCTTTGCCTACTCCTGCTATAGGCATTGTCATTAACGCGTTCCGATTTGCCCATTGTTTTTGGTGAGGTTTCTTGTCTCCTGTATCGCATAAGCCGACAATTCACTTATGCCAAGTTACAAACATATGTGAATCGAGATTCATTGAGAATACAGTGTCAATTCATTGGTTCTCCAACTTATGTACACGTATTCTAATTGTATAAACATTAGATAAAGAGTAATCTACTACTGAATGCACTGGAAGTCTCAAATTCAAAATAACATACATGAACTTCCAGTTAATGCTCTAGTAAATAATATTCATTAAATCCATCATATCTCGAAACCGACCAACTTTGAAACTTTAACTAGTTTCAAATGGAAGAATGACCAACAGTTTCTAAAAATATTAATGATGACTAGGTAACCATGGTTGGTTGACCAGCTAAAGATGGCATAAGCAGTCAGTCAGCTCTTTAACTTGAACTCTCATAGTTCTATCACTGAATTTCACTCCTTCTCAGTGAAGAAAACAGCCCCATTTCTGCCCTAGTAAAAGTTCAAAGTAAAATTTCACTCTTTACTTTAAACTACTCCCTCAGTTTCAATCTGTTTATATTACTTTCCATTTAAGTCCATTTCAAAAAGAATGCCTCTTTCCTTTGCTGACAAATCTTCAATTTCAACTTTCCACGTGGTATGTTTAAGATCATAAGATTAAAGGACAAGGACATTTTGGTACATTCCAAATATCTTTACTCTCTCTATCTAGCAATACTTGTCCATGTTACTAAAAATACATGTCCAACAATACTTATCTAGTTTGGAAAATCAATGGATAATTTACTCATTTTCATCCATTTTACTCTTGCTATTAAATACTATTCATTACTCACTGCATTTCCTAAAACATTAAATTTATTATATTCAAAAAATAATATAGTGATGTTGCTGGTGGGAGATAGCACGTATCCTGTGGAATCAGTCGAAGTGCACACAAGCTGACCTGAACACCATGGTTATAAGAAATATAATAATAATATAGTGAAACTACCCCTATTATTTATTGTTTCTTAACCTATGTGTCAAGTGACAAGAATTGTTGGACGGAGGAAGTAATTTAAAACTACACGATTCAAAAATCTTCCTTAAAATTGAAAGGGAGGGAGTATTATGAATGCTCAGCAAGAAGAATAGCATACCCCCCCCCCCCCTCACCACCACCACTACCCCTTCCAAACACACAGACAGCCCCCAATTGACACCCTTTTACAGGTATTTGTGTGTCTTCCAGTACTTTGGGGTAATCACTAGCTATCAGGGTTTTCAAATCCAGTTCAAAGACCGTAACATTTTCTCCATTTTTCACTCTAAATGCACATAAAACAACTTAAAACCCAAGAATTTACGAACTCCATCTCAGGAAACCAAGAACAATCCATCATTTCAAACAGAAACCAGTCCACATACATTCAAGAAATCAAACTTATCCCAATTAAACAGCCACAATCTCTCAAAGAAAGAGCAATTCTTGGTGAAACAACAGTAAAGATACAAAAAAATCAAACAATTAACAAGTCCAATAAAAAGAAATATGCATCTTTTTACCAGGTTTTGGTTGGAGGATTTGATGGGGAGAAAGAGCAACTCGGCTACAAATGGCAGTTTCCATGACCATAATTTCTCTTACCTCCCACCACACGCGTACAATACTGCTACTAATATCACTGAGCTTCCTTTTATAATCTGTCACAAATTCGTTCTCTTTTTTTTCACCTGAAAATTTATACAGTGCAAAATAAGAAAGAAAATTAAATGAGTGGTTGGTACTACAACAGTTAGATTCAAGATTCAAGTCCTTCACACAGATGGAAAATAGACACGTATTAGCTTTAGTAAAATCACAACCCTCTATTTATTTTCTTATCTTAATTGAGTCAAAAGTCAATGTCCTTTTCAGATTATGCTCACATTTAGGATGGTAATGGTACTATTTAGGGGATTATTTTATAAAATTTATAGTATCTATATCTATATTTATAATATATATATATAATATATTCCAAGTGTAAAGACCTTAGAAAAGTTATTTGAATTTTTTGTCCTTCATTAAAAGACTTTCTTTAGATAAAACTGTCTTTTCACTATTTTTTAATTTATTATTTAATTAATTTTTATTATATTAACTAGACTTTCTAAAATATATGGAACTCCTAAAATATACTGTAGGAGAATTAATTAATATTTTCCTTTCTACTAGACTTCCTAAAATATATGAGACTCCTAAAATATATGATAGGAGAATTAATTAATCTTTTTCTTTCTATTTTTCAATTGAAAAAATACTCCTAAAAAAAGACTTTATTAAGAAAATATTTTTATAAATATTGAGAGTACGTTAAACTAGAGAACAAACAGGTTCGCCTATTGGGAGAATATGATTGATGCTCATCTAACTTGATTCGATTTTATGTCTAGGTTGGTGGATGCTTGATTTTCTAACCCTAACTTCTTCATTATTTGTGTCAGCATAATAGAATTCAATATGTAATACAAAAGATCAAACTTACAATAAAGAATCAAGAGAACAACAAGAACAACATCACTGAGAATCAAAGGCCCTACTCGGCTTCTCTAGATTTTTAAGGTAACAACGACAATATTCAACAAGATAGATAAATAACACAAGATTGTAATAACTATAGTGAATAGAAAGAGCCCCACACGGCTTCACTATATCAAGATACAAACAACAAGATTACAAAATAATGGATAAGAACTTGACACAAAATATCCTAGAATCTAAGAACCCTAACATGAAGATTAGGACCCTAAGACTAAAGATATTTACACCAAATTCTTGAATCAAGAGGAACTCATGAACCTCAAGACCCTCAAGTTTCTAGCCAAAGAACAACAAAAGTGTTACTACACTTCGTTGTCTAGTTTTGGGTTCACTCTCAAGAACAAGAGAGAGAAGTTCTCAAAATATTACAAGACTTGTGTTTCCTTAATAATAGGAATGAATTAACTCAAAAATAACCCTAACACTATCTATTTATATTAGTCCACAAAGGGAGATAACAAATGACCATCCTACCCTTGCCAAGGGGTGGCCTTGGAGTGTAACTTTATTACACTTCAAGGCTCCTCTTCACACTTAAAAATATTTAATCCATTGGAAGACTCAAGTACCAACTCACACACGGCCATTTGCATGAACATAGCTTGGAGTTTTTGTAACTCCTGAGCTTGGCTACGTGTGAATGGTCGTGAACTTGTTGGACATCATGTAGAACTTGTAGGACAGCTTGGTACACCCATATCATCATCTCCATCTTGAGAGAAATTTGACCTGAAATTCGACATTTGGTATTCTCAACCACATCCACTAGAGAAAAATCACACACGTTGAAAGTGTTGTGCACTTGGTATTCCAGGGAAAGATCAATCTTGTAGGCATTATCATTGATTCTTTCAAGTACTTGAATGGACCATCACCCCTTGGCATCAATTTGATCTTTCTTTGAGATGAAAACTGATCCTTCCTAAGGTGCACCCACACCCAATCTCCCGGTTCAAGAATGAGTTTCTTTCTTCCTTTGTTTGCCCGTTTTGCAATCTCTTGATTTTTCTTCTCAAGTCGAAGCCGCACCTTCTCATGCAATTTTTTCATAAAATATGCCCGCTTTCTTCCATCTAGGCTAATCATAAGATCACTTGGCAAAGGAGTTAAATCCAAAGGGGTAAGGGGGTTGAGGCCGTATACACACTCAAAGGGAGTCATTCCCCTACTTGAGTGTATGACACGATTATAGGCAAACTCAATTAATGATAGGTGTTCCTCCCAAAAAGTCAATTTTCCCTTAATCATGGAACGTAGTGTAGCACCCAAAGTCCTATTTACTACTTCCATTTGGTCATCGATTTGTGGGTGACAAGAAATGGAGAACAATAACTTGGTACTAAGCCTACCCCACATGGACTTCCAAAAGTGACTTAGGAACTTAAAATCCCTATCACTCACAATGGTCCTCGGAACACCATGCAACTTGACAACATTATCAACAATCAAAGAGGGCACACTAGGTGCATCATCACATGTAGAGTATGGAATAAAGTGTGTCATCTTAGAAAACCGATCAACCACAACAAAGATACTATCCCGACCTCTTCTAGCCCTTGGCAACCCTAACACAAAATCCATAGATATATCAAGCCAAGGATGTAAAGGGGTGGGTAGCGGGGTGTACAACCCATGAGGTTGGAGCCGAGATTTGGCTCCTTTGCAATCTACACATTGGCTGCAAATCCTAGACACATCCTTGTGCATTTTTGGCCAATAGAATTGTTCCTCCAATATTCCAAGGGTCTTTTCAACCCCAAAGTGACCCATTAGATCGCCATTATGTGTTTCTCTCACAAACAACTCTCTTCAAGAGCTAGAGGGTACACACAATTGTCTATCTTTAAACAAGTAACTGTCAAACTTGGCATAAGGATTTGAACCCCTAGCCAAATCCCACTTGTCCCTACCTCATTCTTCGGATTCCATATAGATAGGAGCAAAGTGAGGGTCCTCGGGCTACAATTCCTTTAAGATCTCAAAACCCATCAATTTTGAAGACAAAGTAGACACAAGAATGTGTTTTTGAGACAAAGCATCGGCAACCACATTGCCCTTACCCTTTTTGTAAAGAATAACATAAAGGAAAGTTTCAAGAAACTCAATCCACTTGGAATGCCGTTTGTTAAGCTTATCTTGTGCCCAAAGATGCTTCAAGGACTCATGGTTCGTTCGGATCACGAATTCTTTAGGCCATAAATAATGTTGCCAAGTGGCCAAGGCTCTAATCAAGGCATACAACTCTAAATCGTACGTAGAGTAGTTTAGAGTTGCTCCTTTGAGCTTTTTGCTAAAGTAGTCAATAGGCTTCAATTCTTGCATTAAAACAGCTCCTATACCAACTTTGCTAGCATCACATTCAACCTCAAAAGTCTTGTCAAAATTTGGCAATTATAACAAAGGGGCCAAGATGAGCATAGCTTTCAAGTCCTTGAAGGCCTTAGCTTGTTCATCTCCCCACTTGAAAGGCCAATCTTTTTTAGTCACTTCGGTCAATGGTGCTAAATCTTTTGACAAAACGTCTATAAAAACTAGCCAACCCGTGGAAGCTTCTCACTTCACCTATGGTTTTGGGAGTTGGACAATTTTTGATAGCGTCAATCTTAGATTCATCCACTTCGACCCCTCTTGAGCTCACCACAAAACCGAGAAATACAACTTCTCGAACACCAAAAGAACACTTTTCTAAATTAGCATATAACTTCTCCTTTCATAGGACATCAAACACACATTGTAAATATTTTACATGCTCATATAAGGACCTACTATACACCAACACATCATCAAAGTAGACAACAACAAACTTTCTGACAAAAGCTTCTTCACATGATTCATTAGTCTCATAAAAGTACTTGGAGCGTTTGTTAGGCCGAATGGCATAATCATCCATTCATAGAGACCAAATTTGGTCTTGAAGGCGGTTTTCCATTCATCACCCGATTGCATACGGATTTGGTGATAGCCACTCCTCAAATCAATTTTAGAAAACAAACACGAACCACTCAATTCATCAAGCATATCATCTAGCCTAGGAATATGGTGACTATATTTTATCATTATCTTGTTGATGGCTCGGCAATCAACGCACATACGCCAAGTCCCGTCTTTATTGGGAACTAGTAGCACCGGGACCGCGCAAGGGCTCATACTCTCCTTGATATACCCTTTGTTGAGGAGTTCCTCAACTTGGCGTTGCAATTCCTTGGTATCCGTTGGGTTGCTCTTATAAGCCGATTTGTTAGGCAATTGTGATCCCGGTATAAAATCTATTTGGTGCTCAAATCCCCGAAATGGGGGCATTCCTTGTGGAAGTTCTTTGGGAAAAACATCTTCATAATCCTGCAACACACAAGAAATCAAAGGAGAAATAGAAGAATTAATGGGGTTAGTGTTAAAATAATGTGCCAAAAGAAGCATGGGTGTCTCCTTATCATGATCCACGAAGAGCTCCTTCTTTCTAACCAACATCACCATGTTTTTTTCCCTTTGATGTTGGGGTAGCCCCGAATATCCCCATTACCCCACCTACGAGTTCCCCCTCTTTTTTTTCATTTTTGGATTTCTTTCCTTTTTCTTTCAATTCTCTCATCCTTTGATGCAACTCGTTCACTTGTGAAGGCAAAAGTGGATGAAGTGTGACCTTTCAGCCATCCTTATCAAGTGTATATCGATTAGACCTCCCATCATGTTTAGTAGACCTATCATATTACCAAGGTCTACCTAACAATAAGTGACACACTTGTATTGGTATTACGTCACAAAACATTTCGTCATGGTAGTTTCCTACCTTAAACCGTATCACACATTGCTTCATGACTTTCAATTCGCCATATTTATTCAACCATTGCAACTTGTAAAGGATAGTATGAAGTGTATCTGGCAATTTCAAGAAGTTCACCATAGCAACACTAACAACATTTGCACAACTACCACTATCTATCACCAAAGTGTACACACTTCCCTTCACAAGGCATTTAGTATGGAATAGATTCTACCATTGGCTAGGATCATCTATCACCTTACTAATCATGGCACGCCTCACTACAAAGTTTGGAGCCACGCACTTCTCTTCTTGTGGATAAGCATCCTCACAATCATCATCATCATCATTATGTGGCTCATTTTTGGGTTTCTCTCCATCTTGAGGCTCGACCTCATTCTCTTCTTTTTCAAGACCCACTTCCTCACCAAGGTAATACAATATTCCTTCACTTAGGATCATATTGCGTCAGTTTAGACATTCATTGGCTTTATGTCCCCAACCTTGGCACTTGAAATATTGGAACCCTTTAGGATTAGGATACTTGTGAGCTTCTTGTCGGAGAGGAAATTTGTGGACTGTTTTAGGCTCGGGCAGCCTTGTATAGGGGGGTAGTTCCTATTTTTGGACCAACCCGAAGATGGTTGAACCATATCTTTGCTCCTCGGCCAACCCGAGGTTGATGGTCCCTTTGCCTTGAACGACGACCTCTCTTTAAGCTTCCTTTCAATCTCAAGAGCCGCTTGGAAAATTTCTTCAAACTTGTGAAGCGTCAAATGAGTGGAGATCTCTTTGTTCAACCCACACTTGAATCGGATGATGTCATGGCTAATTTATTCTCCATGATGATCAAGCTTCAATATGAGTTGTTGAAACTCATCATAATATGTCATCACACTTCGATTCCCTTATCGAAAATTGTACAACCTAGCAAGCAACTCATGACGATAACTTTCGGGAAGATACCGTTGCCTCATTAGATACCTCAACCAGAACCATGGTGGTGGTTGTCCATCAATCAAATCATTACCAAACCGTTTGACATATTTCCACTATGTGTTAGCATAGCCTTCAAAATGAGCTATGGCATAACAACTCTTCTTCTCCTCCGATATATCATTCACTTGAAATACTTTATCACACGCTGACTCCTAAGCAAGATACACCTTGGGGTCACTTTCACCCTTAAAGATAGGTAGGCTCAATTTGATGGTATTGATGCCTACGTCTCTCTCTTGGTGTCGGTTTTCTCTTTCTCCATACCCTCGGTATCTTCTTGAAACCACACGTCCCCCTCTCATCTTTTTTCCCTCATATAAGCATCGCTAAAGGCTTCATACCCTTCATAATACTCTCTACCATATTTCTCAAAGTGAACGGGATGATTTTAGACGTTTGGAACTTGATTTGGAGCTATTAGATTTTGTGGAGGTGGTGGTCTTTAGTTTAGTAGAGCTTGGAAGGGAGGGTTCGGATTTTGTGGAGGCATTTGACGTTTGAGTCCCTCTTGCGGAACTTGAAGAGTTTGGGAATGGGCTGGTCTATTGGAGTCTCGATTTAGGGGGTTATGAGTGGTTTGGCTTGCGGCATTTAGTGGAGCTTGAAAGATTTGGCAATTGTGGCCATGTTTCGGGAGTAACGGTGGTGGAGGAATTTCTATCATGTCCACTTGACGAAACATGTCAAGGAGTAGAAGGACGAGAGTTCCTTTGACTCTCCACTTGTTCTAACCTCCCACTAATAGTCATCACTGCTCCCTTTATGGCTCCCACTTCCGTACTCAACCTTTTAAGAGCTTGGGTCATCGCCTCAAGAGTGACCCTCATATTCTCCATTTCATTAGAATCCATGGTTTGACACGTGGTTCCCTCCATTGTTAAGGTATCATCTACACAAGCAACAAATAAGTTAGTTTAAAACCTCTCCTCACTCACACAGTTTAAAACCTCTCCTCACTCACACACTCTCGGATCACTCACACTCGAGCTTTACAAGTGTTGTAGATTGGTTAGTAACCCATGAATCCTTAAGGTTTGAGTATGCTCTTGTCCAGAGTAGATTCTTGTTTGAAACTCAAAGAATTCTTGTCGGACTATAGTCAAGGAGTTACAACGTATCCAAACGATAAAAGCAAACAAACAAATGATGACACGAATACAAGGCTTCAAAGGACTAATTGACAACCTAGTAGGAATGTACTAGCTTGCTAATTAGCTCTCGAGTCAATTAGAAGAAACTAAGAATCAATAATTAGAAACTAGAATATCCAAATTGAGCTTTATTAATGACGTGAACAATGATTAAGGTGATGTGGCAGCATGAAATTGGTCACGGGTCCATACATTTTGTTCAACAACTTGAAGCCTTAATCTTCACAATTTTGTAATGGATGACTTTGCTTTTGGAGGGAAAGTAAAGTCTTGTAACTTTTCAACTTTTTCCAACTCAAAAAGATGAGGCTTGACTTTACTAGTTCCACACGACAAGGCTCCTTAATTTAAGGAAAAGTGGTTGTTAAGTCAAGGAAGTGATGTTGGCAAGTCTTTTCACAAACAACTTTACAACTTTGTCTTACAACCCTTTTGGATCTATTTTAGTCTTTATAGTGGTTAAGATATGAGATGATGAGAAGATCAATATGAACACCGCAATAATACTTCAAGAACACGACCATAATTCACCAACAATAGCCCACTTTAAAGTCAAGCAACAACACACAAGCTCAGCCTACTTCAAGTTCATCATACTACCACTTGAAGTCCACAATAGCAATGTCAATATATTAAACCCAACTTAGCTTTAGACACCTTTTGTATTGATGAGAAAGAAATCAACACAAGAAACAAACTAGACAAACAAAACAACATCTAGATATAAACACACAAACACCAATCTTGGCCAAGAGAACAACACAACACAATTTTCTCGGCCAAGAACAAGATGGTAGATTTTTCTTTTTTTATGAAATTTTTAGATTTCAGCAACCTTTTTTTTTATTTTTTCTTTTTTTTGATATTTTTCAACTACCAAACCCAAGATTGATTTTGTT